>NC_138976.1:168160584-168414318 GCF_964341445.2 Mesoplodon mirus | reverse complement strand
TTTTAATAAATATTTTACTTATAAAGATTTGAACTTTTGAAGATTCCAGCTTACTTGTAAGTTTCTAAGGGTCAGGTCCTCTCCATTGTTGCTGGCCTAAGGTTTAGTTCACCATATAGCAATGTATATATTGACCTATTTTCCCCTCGACTTTCTGTGATTCCCTACATCTCACCTTTCTTTGCAGACAAGCCATTTGAAATACCCTTAACTTATTTCACAGCCAATAAGTCATTGAAATAATGTGTATTTTTAGAGAAATCTTCTTATATAATTAGGCAGAAAATCTCACCTGCCATAGTTTTCAAAACAGCATAATTTCACTCTTCTCAATGCTTAATCTGTTGTATTACACAACCTTTGAGTATTTAGCTTTATCAATGACATGTACTTTAAAAATGTTTGAGAGATCCTACCAGTCTTTGAAAACATCCTTGTTCCTTGTTTCAGTTCCAGTTTTATGTATATATTCTGCCTTGCAGCTGATTATCCCAACAATTGATGGATGGCCTTGGGAATCTAATTCTGGTATTGATAGTCTTTACTGATTGTCTCCCCTCGTAGCTGATTTTTTCATTATTGTGTAAATTTAGATCATGAGCTCATGTTTAGCTAAACAGCTGACCTTGTAAGACGCTTAGGTGTGAATGCTCGTAAGCTTCCGCAGAAAGACGGCAAAGATTTATTTGTGTCCCTCCAATGAGTTGCCCACGAGGACACCGTTTTCTACAAGTGTTGGTCCAATACTCCCTCTAGAGGAAGGGGATTCCGACAGGGCTGATTGGCGGCCCCCGATCTGGGGCAGGGGCAGTGGGCAGCCTGTGGCCCGGTCTGGAGCCTCTTTGCATGTGTCCCTGGGACACATCTGCCTGCGAACTTCGGTCACCTGGCAGGAAGCTACGATGCCCAGACCTATGGTTAGCTGTGCAGCGAGGTGTACTGTGAGGACAGGTTCCACACACACTTCAAGTAAGAGGTCGGCCTGAGTGGAAAGGTGAGAGTTTGGGCAGCTGTGCAGACAAAGAAGGCACACTTTGGCCTGGGCCTAAATGCTTGTGACACCCCACTGGACCTGCCGTGCTCTGAGGGCCCTGCCCTGGGCCCCCTGCTCCCCTGCCCTTTGCTCAGTCACAGCAGAGATGGCCACACCCACTCCTTCAGTGAGGGCAGAGTTCCAACCACCCTCAGCCCCGCCCCCTCTCCACAGGTTACCATGGACTACAGAGGCTGCATCCTGAGGCCAGGGCGTTCCGACAATGCCAAGGGCAGACATGATGACCTTAAATGATTTCCTCTTGTGTCAGGTTTGGTAAACTTTAGGAGCTAGGAAATGGTCCACTTTACAGAAATGTTCAAATTTACTGGCATTTCTTATATTCTCTGCTATAACATTGTCCTGATTCTTTCTGTATATTCTATACTTATGTTTTTGTTTTCCTTAATCAAAGTGTGTCTTTTCAATCTTTTCAAAGAAGATTCTTTGGACTTACTAAATCACCTGAATTTTATACGTTTTCTGTTGTATTAAGTTCTGCTCATATCTTTATTTATCTTTTTTCTATGTTCTCAGGGTTTATTGTTTTGATCTTCTGATGTCAATTAAAACACTTGGTTATTCATTTTAATAAATATTTTACTTATAAAGATTTGAACTTTTGAAGATTCCAGCTTACTTGTAAGTTTCTAAGGGTCAGGTCCTCTCCATTGTTGCTGGCCTAAGGTTTAGTTCACCATATAGCAATGTATATATTGACCTATTTTCCCCTCGACTTTCTGTGATTCCCTACATCTCACCTTTCTTTGCAGACAAGCCATTTGAAATACCCTTAACTTATTTCACAGCCAATAAGTCATTGAAATAATGTGTATTTTTAGGGAAATCTTCTTATATAATTAGGCAGAAAATCTCACCTGCCATAGTTTTCAAAACAGCATAATTTCACTCTTCTCAATGCTTAATCTGTTGTATTACACAACCTTTGAGTATTTAGCTTTATCAATGACATGTACTTTAAAAATGTTTTAGAGATCCTACCAGTCTTTGAAAACATCCTTGTTCCTTGTTTCAGTTCCAGTTTTATGTATATATTCTGCCTTGCACCTGATTATTCCAACAATTGATGGATGGCCTTGGGAATCTAATTCTGGTATTGATAGTCTTTACTGATTGTCTCCCCTCGTAGCTGATTTTTTCATTATTGTGTAAATTTAGATCATGAGCTCATGTTTTGCTAAACAGCTGACCTTGTAAGACGCTTAGGTGTGAACGCTCGTAAGCTTCCGCAGAAAGACGGCAAAGATTTATTTGTGTCCCTCCAATGAGTTGCCCACGAGGACACCGTTTTCTACAAGTGTTGGTCCAATACTCCCTCTAGAGGCAGGGGACTCCGACAGGGCTGATTGGCGGCCCCCGATCTGGGGCAGGGGCAGTGGGCAGCCTGTGGCCCGGGCTGGAGCCTCTTTGCATGTGTCCCTGGGACACATCTGCCTGCGAACTTCGTTCACCTGGCAGGAAACTACGATGCCCAGACCTATGGTTAGCTGTGCAGCGAGGTGTACTGTGAGGACAGGTTCCACACACACTTCAAGTAAGAGGTCGGCCTGAGTGGAAAGGTGAGAGTTTGGGCAGCTGTGCAGACAAAGAAGGCACACTTTGGCCTGGGCCTAAATGCTTGTGACACCCCACTGGACCTGCCGTGCTCTGAGGGCCCTGCCCTGGGCCCCCTGCTCCCCTGCCCTTTGTTCATTCACAGCAGAGATGGCCACACCCACTCCTTCAGTGAGGGCAGAGTTCCAACCACCCTCAGCCCCACCACCTCTCCGCAGGTTACCATGGACTACAGAGGCTGCATCCTGAGGCCAGGGCGTTCCGACAATGCCAAGGGCAGACATGATGACCTTAAATGATTTCCTCTTGTGTCAGGTTTGGTAAACTTTAGGAGCAAGGAAATGGTCCACTTTACAGAAATGTTCAAATTTACTGGCATTTCTTATATTCTCTGCTATAACTTTGTCCTGATTCTTTCTGTATATTCTATACTTATGTTTTTGTTTTCCTTAATCAAAGTGTGTCTTTTCAATCTTTTCAAAGAAGATTCTTTGGACTTACTAAATCACCTGAATTTTATACGTTTTCTGTTGTATTAAGTTCTGCTCATATCTTTATTTATCTTTTTTCTATGTTCTCAGGGTTTATTGTTTTGATCTTCTGATGTCAATTAAAACACTTGGTTATTCATTTTAATAAATATTTTACTTATAAAGATTTGAACTTTTGAAGATTCCAGCTTACTTGTAAGTTTCTAAGGGTCAGGTCCTCTCCATTGTTGCTGGCCTAAGGTTTAGTTCACCATATAGCAATGTATATATTGACCTATTTTCCCCTCGACTTTCTGTGATTCCCTACATCTCACCTTTCTTTGCAGACAAGCCATTTGAAATACCCTTAACTTATTTCACAGCCAATAAGTCATTGAAATAATGTGTATTTTTAGAGAAATCTTCTTATATAATTAGGCAGAAAATCTCACCTGCCATAGTTTTCAAAACAGCATAATTTCACTCTTCTCAATGCTTAATCTGTTGTATTACACAACCTTTGAGTATTTAGCTTTATCAATGACATGTACTTTAAAAATGTTTTAGAGATCCTACCAGTCTTTGAAAACATCCTTGTTCCTTGTTTCAGTTCCAGTTTTATGTATATATTCTGCCTTGCACCTGATTATTCCAACAATTGATGGATGGCCTTGGGAATCTAATTCTGGTATTGTTAGTCTTTACTGATTGTCTCCCCTCGTAGCTGATTTTTTCATTATTGTGTAAATTTAGATCATGAGCTCATGTTTAGCTAAACAGCTGACCTTGTAAGACGCTTAGGTGTGAACGCTCGTAAGCTTCAGGAGAAAGTCGGCAAAATTTATTTGTGTCCCTCCAATGAGTTGCCCACGAGGACACCGTTTTCTACAAGTGTTGGTCCAATACTCCCTCTAGAGGCAGGGGACTCCGACAGGGCTGATTGGCGGCCCCCGATCTGGGGCAGGGGCAGTGGGCAGCCTGTGGCCCGGGCTGGAGCCTCTTTGCATGTGTCCCTGGGACACATCTGCCTGCGAACTTCGTTCACCTGGCAGGAAACTACGATGCCCAGACCTATGGTTAGCTGTGCAGCGAGGTGTACTGTGAGGACAGGTTCCACACACACTTCAAGTAAGAGGTCGGCCTGAGTGGAAAGGTGAGAGTTTGGGCAGCTGTGCAGACAAAGAAGGCACACTTTGGCCTGGGCCTAAATGCTTGTGACACCCCACTGGACCTGCCGTGCTCTGAGGGCCCTGCCCTGGGCCCCCTGCTCCCCTGCCCTTTGTTCATTCACAGCAGAGATGGCCACACCCACTCCTTCAGTGAGGGCAGAGTTCCAACCACCCTCAGCCCCGCCACCTCTCCGCAGGTTACCATGGACTACAGAGGCTGCATCCTGAGGCCAGGGCGTTCCGACAATGCCAAGGGCAGACATGATGACCTTAAATGATTTCCTCTTGTGTCAGGTTTGGTAAACTTTAGGAGCAAGGAAATGGTCCACTTTACAGAAATGTTCAAATTTACTGGCATTTCTTATATTCTCTGCTATAACATTGTCCTGATTCTTTCTGTATTTTCTATACTTATGTTTTTGTTTTCCTTAATCAAAGTGTGTCTTTTCAATCTTTTCAAAGAAGATTCTTTGGACTTACTAAATCACCTGAATTTTATACGTTTTCTGTTGTATTAAGTTCTGCTCATATCTTTATTTATCTTTTTTCTATGTTCTCAGGGTTTATTGTTTTGATCTTCTGATGTCAATTAAAACACTTGGTTATTCATTTTAATAAATATTTTACTTATAAAGATTTGAACTTTTGAAGATTCCAGCTTACTTGTAAGTTTCTAAGGGTCAGGTCCTCTCCATTGTTGCTGGCCTAAGGTTTAGTTCACCATATAGCAATGTATATATTGACCTATTTTCCCCTCGACTTTCTGTGATTCCCTACATCTCACCTTTCTTTGCAGACAAGCCATTTGAAATACCCTTAACTTATTTCACAGCCAATAAGTCATTGAAATAATGTGTATTTTTAGAGAAATCTTCTTATATAATTAGGCAGAAAATCTCACCTGCCATAGTTTTCAAAACAGCATAATTTCACTCTTCTCAATGCTTAATCTGTTGTATTACACAACCTTTGAGTATTTAGCTTTATCAATGACATGTACTTTAAAAATGTTTGAGAGATCCTACCAGTCTTTGAAAACATCCTTGTTCCTTGTTTCAGTTCCAGTTTTATGTATATATTCTGCCTTGCAGCTGATTATCCCAACAATTGATGGATGGCCTTGGGAATCTAATTCTGGTATTGATAGTCTTTACTGATTGTCTCCCCTCGTAGCTGATTTTTTCATTATTGTGTAAATTTAGATCATGAGCTCATGTTTAGCTAAACAGCTGACCTTGTAAGACGCTTAGGTGTGAATGCTCGTAAGCTTCCGCAGAAAGACGGCAAAGATTTATTTGTGTCCCTCCAATGAGTTGCCCACGAGGACACCGTTTTCTACAAGTGTTGGTCCAATACTCCCTCTAGAGGAAGGGGATTCCGACAGGGCTGATTGGCGGCCCCCGATCTGGGGCAGGGGCAGTGGGCAGCCTGTGGCCCGGTCTGGAGCCTCTTTGCATGTGTCCCTGGGACACATCTGCCTGCGAACTTCGGTCACCTGGCAGGAAGCTACGATGCCCAGACCTATGGTTAGCTGTGCAGCGAGGTGTACTGTGAGGACAGGTTCCACACACACTTCAAGTAAGAGGTCGGCCTGAGTGGAAAGGTGAGAGTTTGGGCAGCTGTGCAGACAAAGAAGGCACACTTTGGCCTGGGCCTAAATGCTTGTGACACCCCACTGGACCTGCCGTGCTCTGAGGGCCCTGCCCTGGGCCCCCTGCTCCCCTGCCCTTTGCTCAGTCACAGCAGAGATGGCCACACCCACTCCTTCAGTGAGGGCAGAGTTCCAACCACCCTCAGCCCCGCCCCCTCTCCACAGGTTACCATGGACTACAGAGGCTGCATCCTGAGGCCAGGGCGTTCCGACAATGCCAAGGGCAGACATGATGACCTTAAATGATTTCCTCTTGTGTCAGGTTTGGTAAACTTTAGGAGCTAGGAAATGGTCCACTTTACAGAAATGTTCAAATTTACTGGCATTTCTTATATTCTCTGCTATAACATTGTCCTGATTCTTTCTGTATATTCTATACTTATGTTTTTGTTTTCCTTAATCAAAGTGTGTCTTTTCAATCTTTTCAAAGAAGATTCTTTGGACTTACTAAATCACCTGAATTTTATACGTTTTCTGTTGTATTAAGTTCTGCTCATATCTTTATTTATCTTTTTTCTATGTTCTCAGGGTTTATTGTTTTGATCTTCTGATGTCAATTAAAACACTTGGTTATTCATTTTAATAAATATTTTACTTATAAAGATTTGAACTTTTGAAGATTCCAGCTTACTTGTAAGTTTCTAAGGGTCAGGTCCTCTCCATTGTTGCTGGCCTAAGGTTTAGTTCACCATATAGCAATGTATATATTGACCTATTTTCCCCTCGACTTTCTGTGATTCCCTACATCTCACCTTTCTTTGCAGACAAGCCATTTGAAATACCCTTAACTTATTTCACAGCCAATAAGTCATTGAAATAATGTGTATTTTTAGGGAAATCTTCTTATATAATTAGGCAGAAAATCTCACCTGCCATAGTTTTCAAAACAGCATAATTTCACTCTTCTCAATGCTTAATCTGTTGTATTACACAACCTTTGAGTATTTAGCTTTATCAATGACATGTACTTTAAAAATGTTTTAGAGATCCTACCAGTCTTTGAAAACATCCTTGTTCCTTGTTTCAGTTCCAGTTTTATGTATATATTCTGCCTTGCACCTGATTATTCCAACAATTGATGGATGGCCTTGGGAATCTAATTCTGGTATTGATAGTCTTTACTGATTGTCTCCCCTCGTAGCTGATTTTTTCATTATTGTGTAAATTTAGATCATGAGCTCATGTTTTGCTAAACAGCTGACCTTGTAAGACGCTTAGGTGTGAACGCTCGTAAGCTTCCGCAGAAAGACGGCAAAGATTTATTTGTGTCCCTCCAATGAGTTGCCCACGAGGACACCGTTTTCTACAAGTGTTGGTCCAATACTCCCTCTAGAGGCAGGGGACTCCGACAGGGCTGATTGGCGGCCCCCGATCTGGGGCAGGGGCAGTGGGCAGCCTGTGGCCCGGGCTGGAGCCTCTTTGCATGTGTCCCTGGGACACATCTGCCTGCGAACTTCGTTCACCTGGCAGGAAACTACGATGCCCAGACCTATGGTTAGCTGTGCAGCGAGGTGTACTGTGAGGACAGGTTCCACACACACTTCAAGTAAGAGGTCGGCCTGAGTGGAAAGGTGAGAGTTTGGGCAGCTGTGCAGACAAAGAAGGCACACTTTGGCCTGGGCCTAAATGCTTGTGACACCCCACTGGACCTGCCGTGCTCTGAGGGCCCTGCCCTGGGCCCCCTGCTCCCCTGCCCTTTGTTCATTCACAGCAGAGATGGCCACACCCACTCCTTCAGTGAGGGCAGAGTTCCAACCACCCTCAGCCCCACCACCTCTCCGCAGGTTACCATGGACTACAGAGGCTGCATCCTGAGGCCAGGGCGTTCCGACAATGCCAAGGGCAGACATGATGACCTTAAATGATTTCCTCTTGTGTCAGGTTTGGTAAACTTTAGGAGCAAGGAAATGGTCCACTTTACAGAAATGTTCAAATTTACTGGCATTTCTTATATTCTCTGCTATAACTTTGTCCTGATTCTTTCTGTATATTCTATACTTATGTTTTTGTTTTCCTTAATCAAAGTGTGTCTTTTCAATCTTTTCAAAGAAGATTCTTTGGACTTACTAAATCACCTGAATTTTATACGTTTTCTGTTGTATTAAGTTCTGCTCATATCTTTATTTATCTTTTTTCTATGTTCTCAGGGTTTATTGTTTTGATCTTCTGATGTCAATTAAAACACTTGGTTATTCATTTTAATAAATATTTTACTTATAAAGATTTGAACTTTTGAAGATTCCAGCTTACTTGTAAGTTTCTAAGGGTCAGGTCCTCTCCATTGTTGCTGGCCTAAGGTTTAGTTCACCATATAGCAATGTATATATTGACCTATTTTCCCCTCGACTTTCTGTGATTCCCTACATCTCACCTTTCTTTGCAGACAAGCCATTTGAAATACCCTTAACTTATTTCACAGCCAATAAGTCATTGAAATAATGTGTATTTTTAGAGAAATCTTCTTATATAATTAGGCAGAAAATCTCACCTGCCATAGTTTTCAAAACAGCATAATTTCACTCTTCTCAATGCTTAATCTGTTGTATTACACAACCTTTGAGTATTTAGCTTTATCAATGACATGTACTTTAAAAATGTTTGAGAGATCCTACCAGTCTTTGAAAACATCCTTGTTCCTTGTTTCAGTTCCAGTTTTATGTATATATTCTGCCTTGCAGCTGATTATCCCAACAATTGATGGATGGCCTTGGGAATCTAATTCTGGTATTGATAGTCTTTACTGATTGTCTCCCCTCGTAGCTGATTTTTTCATTATTGTGTAAATTTAGATCATGAGCTCATGTTTAGCTAAACAGCTGACCTTGTAAGACGCTTAGGTGTGAATGCTCGTAAGCTTCCGCAGAAAGACGGCAAAGATTTATTTGTGTCCCTCCAATGAGTTGCCCACGAGGACACCGTTTTCTACAAGTGTTGGTCCAATACTCCCTCTAGAGGAAGGGGATTCCGACAGGGCTGATTGGCGGCCCCCGATCTGGGGCAGGGGCAGTGGGCAGCCTGTGGCCCGGTCTGGAGCCTCTTTGCATGTGTCCCTGGGACACATCTGCCTGCGAACTTCGGTCACCTGGCAGGAAGCTACGATGCCCAGACCTATGGTTAGCTGTGCAGCGAGGTGTACTGTGAGGACAGGTTCCACACACACTTCAAGTAAGAGGTCGGCCTGAGTGGAAAGGTGAGAGTTTGGGCAGCTGTGCAGACAAAGAAGGCACACTTTGGCCTGGGCCTAAATGCTTGTGACACCCCACTGGACCTGCCGTGCTCTGAGGGCCCTGCCCTGGGCCCCCTGCTCCCCTGCCCTTTGCTCAGTCACAGCAGAGATGGCCACACCCACTCCTTCAGTGAGGGCAGAGTTCCAACCACCCTCAGCCCCGCCCCCTCTCCACAGGTTACCATGGACTACAGAGGCTGCATCCTGAGGCCAGGGCGTTCCGACAATGCCAAGGGCAGACATGATGACCTTAAATGATTTCCTCTTGTGTCAGGTTTGGTAAACTTTAGGAGCTAGGAAATGGTCCACTTTACAGAAATGTTCAAATTTACTGGCATTTCTTATATTCTCTGCTATAACATTGTCCTGATTCTTTCTGTATATTCTATACTTATGTTTTTGTTTTCCTTAATCAAAGTGTGTCTTTTCAATCTTTTCAAAGAAGATTCTTTGGACTTACTAAATCACCTGAATTTTATACGTTTTCTGTTGTATTAAGTTCTGCTCATATCTTTATTTATCTTTTTTCTATGTTCTCAGGGTTTATTGTTTTGATCTTCTGATGTCAATTAAAACACTTGGTTATTCATTTTAATAAATATTTTACTTATAAAGATTTGAACTTTTGAAGATTCCAGCTTACTTGTAAGTTTCTAAGGGTCAGGTCATATCCATTGTTGCTGGCCTAAGGTTTAGTTCACCATATAGCAATGTATATATTGACCTATTTTCCCCTCGACTTTCTGTGATTCCCTACATCTCACCTTTCTTTGCAGACAAGCCATTTGAAATACCCTTAACTTATTTCACAGCCAATAAGTCATTGAAATAATGTGTATTTTTAGGGAAATCTTCTTATATAATTAGGCAGAAAATCTCACCTGCCATAGTTTTCAAAACAGCATAATTTCACTCTTCTCAATGCTTAATCTGTTGTATTACACAACCTTTGAGTATTTAGCTTTATCAATGACATGTACTTTAAAAATGTTTTAGAGATCCTACCAGTCTTTGAAAACATCCTTGTTCCTTGTTTCAGTTCCAGTTTTATGTATATATTCTGCCTTGCACCTGATTATTCCAACAATTGATGGATGGCCTTGGGAATCTAATTCTGGTATTGATAGTCTTTACTGATTGTCTCCCCTCGTAGCTGATTTCTTCATTATTGTGTAAATTTAGATCATGAGCTCATGTTTAGCTAAACAGATGACCTTGTAAGACAGTTAGGTGTGAACGCTCGTAAGCTTCCGCAGAAAGACGGCAAAGATTTATTGGTGTCCCTCCAATGAGTTGCCCACGAGGACACCGTTTTCTACAAGTGTTGGTCCAATACTCCCTCTAGAGGAAGGGGACTCCGACAGGGCTGATTGGCGGCCCCCGATCTGGGGCAGGGGCAGTGGGCAGCCTGTGGCCCGGGCTGGAGCCTCTTTGCATGTGTCCCTGGGACACATCTGCCTGCGAACTTCGGTCACCTGGCAGGAAACTACGATGCCCAGAACTATGGTTAGCTGTGCAGCGAGGTGTACTGTGAGGACAGGTTCCACACATACTTCAATAAGAGGTCGGCCTGAGTGGAAAGGTGAGAGTTTGGGCAGCTGTGCAGACAAAGAAGGCACACTTTGGCCTGGGCCTAAATGCTTGTGACACCCCACTGGACCTGCCGTGCTCTGAGGGCCCTGCCCTGGGACCCCTGCTCCCCTGCCCTTTGTTCAGTCACAGCAGAGATGGCCACACCCACTCCTTCAGTGAGGGCAGAGTTCCAACCACCCTCAGCCCCGCCCCCTCTCCACAGGTTACCATGGACTACAGAGGCTGCATCCTGAGGCCAGGGCGTTCCGACAATGCCAAGGGCAGACATGATGACCTTAAATGATTTCCTCTTGTGTCAGGTTTGGTAAACTTTAGGAGCTAGGAAATGGTCCACTTTACAGAAATGTTCAAATTTACTGGCATTTCTTATATTCTCTGCTATAACATTGTCCTGATTCTTTCTGTATATTCTATACTTATGTTTTTGTTTTCCTTAATCAAAGTGTGTCTTTTCAATCTTTTCAAAGAAGATTCTTTGGACTTACTAAATCACCTGAATTTTATACGTTTTCTGTTGTATTAAGTTCTGCTCATATCTTTATTTATCTTTTTTCTATGTTCTCAGGGTTTATTGTTTTGATCTTCTGATGTCAATTAAAACACTTGGTTATTCATTTTAATAAATATTTTACTTATAAAGATTTGAACTTTTGAAGATTCCAGCTTACTTGTAAGTTTCTAAGGGTCAGGTCCTCTCCATTGTTGCTGGCCTAAGGTTTAGTTCACCATATAGCAATGTATATATTGACCTATTTTCCCCTCGACTTTCTGTGATTCCCTACATCTCACCTTTCTTTGCAGACAAGCCATTTGAAATACCCTTAACTTATTTCACAGCCAATAAGTCATTGAAATAATGTGTATTTTTAGAGAAATCTTCTTCTATAATTAGGCAGAAAATCTCACCTGCCATAGTTTTCAAAACAGCATAATTTCACTCTTCTCAATGCTTAATCTGTTGTATTACACAACCTTTGAGTATTTAGCTTTATCAATGACATGTCCTTTAAAAATGTTTTAGAGATCCTACCAGTCTTTGAAAACATCCTTGTTCCTTGTTTCAGTTCCAGTTTTATGTATATATTCTGCCTTGCAGCTGATTATCCCAACAATTGATGGATGGCCTTGGGAATCTAATTCTGGTATTGATAGTCTTTACTGATTGTCTCCCCTCGTAGCTGATTTTTTCATTATTGTGTAAATGTAGATCATGAGCTCATGTTTAGCTAAACAGCTGACCTTGTAAGACGCTTAGGTGTGAATGCTCGTAAGCTTCCGCAGAAAGACGGCAAAGATTTATTTGTGTCCCTCCAATGAGTTGCCCACGAGGACACCGTTTTCTACAAGTGTTGGTCCAATACTCCCTCTAGAGGAAGGGGATTCCGACAGGGCTGATTGGCGGCCCCCGATCTGGGGCAGGGGCAGTGGGCAGCCTGTGGCCCGGTCTGGAGCCTCTTTGCATGTGTCCCTGGGACACATCTGCCTGCGAACTTCGGTCACCTGGCAGGAAGCTACGATGCCCAGACCTATGGTTAGCTGTGCAGCGAGGTGTACTGTGAGGACAGGTTCCACACACACTTCAAGTAAGAGGTCGGCCTGAGTGGAAAGGTGAGAGTTTGGGCAGCTGTGCAGACAAAGAAGGCACACTTTGGCCTGGGCCTAAATGCTTGTGACACCCCACTGGACCTGCCGTGCTCTGAGGGCCCTGCCCTGGGCCCCCTGCTCCCCTGCCCTTTGCTCAGTCACAGCAGAGATGGCCACACCCACTCCTTCAGTGAGGGCAGAGTTCCAACCACCCTCAGCCCCGCCCCCTCTCCACAGGTTACCATGGACTACAGAGGCTGCATCCTGAGGCCAGGGCGTTCCGACAATGCCAAGGGCAGACATGATGACCTTAAATGATTTCCTCTTGTGTCAGGTTTGGTAAACTTTAGGAGCTAGGAAATGGTCCACTTTACAGAAATGTTCAAATTTACTGGCATTTCTTATATTCTCTGCTATAACATTGTCCTGATTCTTTCTGTATATTCTATACTTATGTTTTTGTTTTCCTTAATCAAAGTGTGTCTTTTCAATCTTTTCAAAGAAGATTCTTTGGACTTACTAAATCACCTGAATTTTATACGTTTTCTGTTGTATTAAGTTCTGCTCATATCTTTATTTATCTTTTTTCTATGTTCTCAGGGTTTATTGTTTTGATCTTCTGATGTCAATTAAAACACTTGGTTATTCATTTTAATAAATATTTTACTTATAAAGATTTGAACTTTTGAAGATTCCAGCTTACTTGTAAGTTTCTAAGGGTCAGGTCATATCCATTGTTGCTGGCCTAAGGTTTAGTTCACCATATAGCAATGTATATATTGACCTATTTTCCCCTCGACTTTCTGTGATTCCCTACATCTCACCTTTCTTTGCAGACAAGCCATTTGAAATACCCTTAACTTATTTCACAGCCAATAAGTCATTGAAATAATGTGTATTTTTAGGGAAATCTTCTTATATAATTAGGCAGAAAATCTCACCTGCCATAGTTTTCAAAACAGCATAATTTCACTCTTCTCAATGCTTAATCTGTTGTATTACACAACCTTTGAGTATTTAGCTTTATCAATGACATGTACTTTAAAAATGTTTTAGAGATCCTACCAGTCTTTGAAAACATCCTTGTTCCTTGTTTCAGTTCCAGTTTTATGTATATATTCTGCCTTGCACCTGATTATTCCAACAATTGATGGATGGCCTTGGGAATCTAATTCTGGTATTGATAGTCTTTACTGATTGTCTCCCCTCGTAGCTGATTTTTTCATTATTGTGTAAATTTAGATCATGAGCTCATGTTTTGCTAAACAGCTGACCTTGTAAGACGCTTAGGTGTGAACGCTCGTAAGCTTCCGCAGAAAGACGGCAAAGATTTATTTGTGTCCCTCCAATGAGTTGCCCACGAGGACACCGTTTTCTACAAGTGTTGGTCCAATACTCCCTCTAGAGGCAGGGGACTCCGACAGGGCTGATTGGCGGCCCCCGATCTGGGGCAGGGGCAGTGGGCAGCCTGTGGCCCGGGCTGGAGCCTCTTTGCATGTGTCCCTGGGACACATCTGCCTGCGAACTTCGTTCACCTGGCAGGAAACTACGATGCCCAGACCTATGGTTAGCTGTGCAGCGAGGTGTACTGTGAGGACAGGTTCCACACACACTTCAAGTAAGAGGTCGGCCTGAGTGGAAAGGTGAGAGTTTGGGCAGCTGTGCAGACAAAGAAGGCACACTTTGGCCTGGGCCTAAATGCTTGTGACACCCCACTGGACCTGCCGTGCTCTGAGGGCCCTGCCCTGGGCCCCCTGCTCCCCTGCCCTTTGTTCATTCACAGCAGAGATGGCCACACCCACTCCTTCAGTGAGGGCAGAGTTCCAACCACCCTCAGCCCCGCCACCTCTCCGCAGGTTACCATGGACTACAGAGGCTGCATCCTGAGGCCAGGGCGTTCCGACAATGCCAAGGGCAGACATGATGACCTTAAATGATTTCCTCTTGTGTCAGGTTTGGTAAACTTTAGGAGCAAGGAAATGGTCCACTTTACAGAAATGTTCAAATTTACTGGCATTTCTTATATTCTCTGCTATAACATTGTCCTGATTCTTTCTGTATATTCTATACTTATGTTTTTGTTTTCCTTAATCAAAGTGTGTCTTTTCAATCTTTTCAAAGAAGATTCTTTGGACTTACTAAATCACCTGAATTTTATACGTTTTCTGTTGTATTAAGTTCTGCTCATATCTTTATTTATCTTTTTTCTATGTTCTCAGGGTTTATTGTTTTGATCTTCTGATGTCAATTAAAACACTTGGTTATTCATTTTAATAAATATTTTACTTATAAAGATTTGAACTTTTGAAGATTCCAGCTTACTTGTAAGTTTCTAAGGGTCAGGTCCTCTCCATTGTTGCTGGCCTAAGGTTTAGTTCACCATATAGCAATGTATATATTGACCTATTTTCCCCTCCACTTTCTGTGATTCCCTACATCTCACCTTTCTTTGCAGACAAGCCATTTGAAATACCCTTAACTTATTTCACAGCCAATAAGTCATTGAAATAATGTGTATTTTTAGAGAAATCTTCTTATATAATTAGGCAGAAAATCTCACCTGCCATAGTTTTCAAAACAGCATAATTTCACTCTTCTCAATGCTTAATCTGTTGTATTACACAACCTTTGAGTATTTAGCTTTATCAATGACATGTACTTTAAAAATGTTTTAGAGATCCTACCAGTCTTTGAAAACATCCTTGTTCCTTGTTTCAGTTCCAGTTTTATGTATATATTCTGCCTTGCACCTGATTATTCCAACAATTGATGGATGGCCTTGGGAATCTAATTCTGGTATTGTTAGTCTTTACTGATTGTCTCCCCTCGTAGCTGATTTTTTCATTATTGTGTAAATTTAGATCATGAGCTCATGTTTAGCTAAACAGCTGACCTTGTAAGACGCTTAGGTGTGAACGCTCGTAAGCTTCAGGAGAAAGTCGGCAAAATTTATTTGTGTCCCTCCAATGAGTTGCCCACGAGGACACCGTTTTCTACAAGTGTTGGTCCAATACGCCCTCTAAAGGAAGGGGATTCCAACAGGGCAGATTGGCGGCCCCCGATCTGGGGCAGGGGCAGTGGGCAGCCTGTGGCCCGGTCTGGAGCCTCTTTGCATGTGTCCCTGGGACACATCTGCCTGCGAACTTCGGTCACCTGGCAGGAAGCTACGATGCCCAGACCTATGGTTAGCTGTGCAGCGAGGTGTACTGTGAGGACAGGTTCCACACACACTTCAAGTAAGAGGTCGGCCTGAGTGGAAAGGTGAGAGTTTGGGCAGCTGTGCAGACAAAGAAGGCACACTTTGGCCTGGGCCTAAATGCTTGTGACACCCCACTGGACCTGCCGTGCTCTGAGGGCCCTGCATGGGCCCCCTGCTCCCCTGCCCTTTGTTCAGTCACAGCAGAGATGGCCACACCCACTCCTTCAGTGAGGGCAGAGTTCCAACCACCCTCAGCCCCGCCCCCTCTCCGCAGGTTACCATGGACTACAGAGGCTGCATCCTGAGGCCAGGGCGTTCCGACAATGCCAAGGGCAGACATGATGACCTTAAATGATTTCCTCTTGTGTCAGGTTTGGTAAACTTTAGGAGCTAGGAAATGGTCCACTTTACAGAAATGTTCAAATTTACTGGCATTTCTTATATTCTCTGCTATAACATTGTCCTGATTCTTTCTGTATATTCTATACTTATGTTTTTGTTTTCCTTAATCAAAGTGTGTCTTTTCAATCTTTTCAAAGAAGATTCTTTGGACTTACTAAATCACCTGAATTTTATACGTTTTCTGTTGTATTAAGTTCTGCTCATATCTTTATTTATCTTTTTTCTATGTTCTCAGGGTTTATTGTTTTGATCTTCTGATGTCAATTAAAACACTTGGTTATTCATTTTAATAAATATTTTACTTATAAAGATTTGAACTTTTGAAGATTCCAGCTTACTTGTAAGTTTCTAAGGGTCAGGTCCTCTCCATTGTTGCTGGCCTAAGGTTTAGTTCACCATATAGCAATGTATATATTGACCTATTTTCCCCTCCACTTTCTGTGATTCCCTACATCTCACCTTTCTTTGCAGACAAGCCATTTGAAATACCCTTAACTTATTTCACAGCCAATAAGTCATTGAAATAATGTGTATTTTTAGAGAAATCTTCTTATATAATTAGGCAGAAAATCTCACCTGCCATAGTTTTCAAAACAGCATAATTTCACTCTTCTCAATGCTTAATCTGTTGTATTACACAACCTTTGAGTATTTAGCTTTATCAATGACATGTACTTTAAAAATGTTTTAGAGATCCTACCAGTCTTTGAAAACATCCTTGTTCCTTGTTTCAGTTCCAGTTTTATGTATATATTCTGCCTTGCACCTGATTATTCCAACAATTGATGGATGGCCTTGGGAATCTAATTCTGGTATTGTTAGTCTTTACTGATTGTCTCCCCTCGTAGCTGATTTTTTCATTATTGTGTAAATTTAGATCATGAGCTCATGTTTAGCTAAACAGCTGACCTTGTAAGACGCTTAGGTGTGAACGCTCGTAAGCTTCAGGAGAAAGTCGGCAAAATTTATTTGTGTCCCTCCAATGAGTTGCCCACGAGGACACCGTTTTCTACAAGTGTTGGTCCAATACGCCCTCTAAAGGAAGGGGATTCCGACAGGGCTGATTGGCGGCCCCCGATCTGGGGCAGGGGCAGTGGGCAGCCTGTGGCTCGGTCTGGAGCCTCTTTGCATGTGTCCCTGGGACACATCTGCCTGCGAACTTCGGTCACCTGGCAGGAAGCTACGATGCCCAGACCTATGGTTAGCTGTGCAGCGAGGTGTACTGTGAGGACAGGTTCCACACACACTTCAAGTAAGGGGTCGGCCTGAGTGGAAAGGTGAGAGTTTGGGCAGCTGTGCAGACAAAGAAGGCACACTTTGGCCTGGGCCTAAATGCTTGTGACACCCCACTGGACCTGCCGTGCTCTGAGGGCCCTGCATGGGCCCCCTGCTCCCCTGCCCTTTGTTCAGTCACAGCAGAGATGGCCACACCCACTCCTTCAGTGAGGGCAGAGTTCCAACCACCCTCAGCCCCGCCCCCTCTCCGCAGGTTACCATGGACTACAGAGGCTGCATCCTGAGGCCAGGGCGTTCCGACAATGCCAAGGGCAGACATGATGACCTTAAATGATTTCCTCTTGTGTCAGGTTTGGTAAACTTTAGGAGCTAGGAAATGGTCCACTTTACAGAAATGTTCAAATTTACTGGCATTTCTTATATTCTCTGCTATAACATTGTCCTGATTCTTTCTGTATATTCTATACTTATGTTTTTGTTTTCCTTAATCAAAGTGTGTCTTTTCAATCTTTTCAAAGAAGATTCTTTGGACTTACTAAATCACCTGAATTTTATACGTTTTCTGTTGTATTAAGTTCTGCTCATATCTTTATTTATCTTTTTTCTATGTTCTCAGGGTTTATTGTTTTGATCTTCTGATGTCAATTAAAACACTTGGTTATTCATTTTAATAAATATTTTACTTATAAAGATTTGAACTTTTGAAGATTCCAGCGTTCTTGTAAGTTTCTAAGGGTCAGGTCCTCTCCATTGTTGCTGGCCTAAGGTTTAGTTCACCATATAGCAATGTATATATTGACCTATTTTCCCCTCGACTTTCTGTGATTCCCTACATCTCACCTTTCTTTGCAGACAAGCCATTTGAAATACCCTTAACTTATTTCACAGCCAATAAGTCATTGAAATAATGTGTATTTTTAGAGAAATCTTCTTATATAATTAGGCAGAAAATCTCACCTGCCATAGTTTTCAAAACAGCATAATTTCACTCTTCTCAATGCTTAATCTGTTGTATTACACAACCTTTGAGTATTTAGCTTTATCAATGACATGTACTTTAAAAATGTTTTAGAGATCCTACCAGTCTTTGAAAACATCCTTGTTCCTTGTTTCAGTTCCAGTTTTATGTATATATTCTGCCTTGCACCTGATTATTCCAACAATTGATGGATGGCCTTGGGAATCTAATTCTGGTATTGATAGTCTTTACTGATTGTCTCCCCTCGTAGCTGATTTCTTCATTATTGTGTAAATTTAGATCATGAGCTCATGTTTAGCTAAACAGCTGACCTTGTAAGACGCTTAGGTGTGAACGCTCGCAAGCTTCAGGAGAAAGTCGGCAAAATTTATTTGTGTCCCTCCAATGAGTTGCCCATGAGGACACCGTTTTCTACAAGTGTTGGTCCAATACGCCCTCTAAAGGAAGGGGATTCCGACAGGGCTGATTGGCGGCCCCCGATCTGGGGCAGGGGCAGTGGGCAGCCTGTGGCCCGGTCTGGAGCCTCTTTGCATGTGTCCCTGGGACACATCTGCCTGCGAACTTCGGTCACCTGGCAGGAAGCTACGATGCCCAGACCTATGGTTAGCTGTGCAGCGAGGTGTACTGTGAGGACAGGTTCCACACACACTTCAAGTAAGAGGTCGGCCTGAGTGGAAAGGTGAGAGTTTGGGCAGCTGTGCAGACAAAGAAGGCACACTTTGGCCTGGGCCTAAATGCTTGTGACAGCCCACTGGACCTGCCGTGCTCTGAGGGCCCTGCCCTGGGCCCCCTGCTCCCCTGCCCTTTGTTCAGTCACAGCAGAGATGGCCACACCCACTCCTTCAGTGAGGGCAGAGTTCCAACCACCCTCAGCCCCGCCACCTCTCCGCAGGTTACCATGGACTACAGAGGCTGCATCCTGAGGCCAGGGCATTCCGACAATGCCAAGGGCAGACATGATGACCTTAAATGATTTCCTCTTGTGTCAGGTTTGGTAAACTTTAGGAGCAAGGAAATGGTCCACTTTACAGAAATGTTCAAATTTACTGGCATTTCTTATATTCTCTGCTATAACATTGTCCTGATTCTTTCTGTATATTCTATACTTATGTTTTTGTTTTCCTTAATCAAAGTGTGTCTTTTCAATCTTTTCAAAGAAGATTCTTTGGACTTACTAAATCACCTGAATTTTATACGTTTTCTGTTGTATTAAGTTCTGCTCATATCTTTATTTATCTTTTATCTATGTTCTCAGGGTTTATTGTTTTGATCTTCTGATGTCAATTAAAACACTTGGTTATTCATTTTAATAAATATTTTACTTATAAAGATTTGAACTTTTGAAGATTCCAGCGTTCTTGTAAGTTTCTAAGGGTCAGGTCCTCTCCATTGTTGCTGGCCTAAGGTTTAGTTCACCATATAGCAATGTATATATTGACCTATTTTCCCCTCGACTTTCTGTGATTCCCTACATCTCACCTTTCTTTGCAGACAAGCCATTTGAAATACCCTTAACTTATTTCACAGCCAATAAGTCATTGAAATAATGTGTATTTTTAGAGAAATCTTCTTATATAATTAGGCAGAAAATCTCACCTGCCATAGTTTTCAAAACAGCATAATTTCACTCTTCTCAATGCTTAATCTGTTGTATTACACAACCTTTGAGTATTTAGCTTTATCAATGACATGTACTTTAAAAATGTTTTAGAGATCCTACCAGTCTTTGAAAACATCCTTGTTCCTTGTTTCAGTTCCAGTTTTATGTATATATTCTGCCTTGCACCTGATTATTCCAACAATTGATGGATGGCCTTGGGAATCTAATTCTGGTATTGTTAGTCTTTACTGATTGTCTCCCCTCGTAGCTGATTTTTTCATTATTGTGTAAATTTAGATCATGAGCTCATGTTTAGCTAAACAGCTGACCTTGTAAGACGCTTAGGTGTGAACGCTCGTAAGCTTCCGCAGAAAGATGGCAAAGATTTATTTGTGTCCCTCCAATCAGTTGCCCACGAGGACACCGTTTTCTACAAGTGTTGGTCCAATACGCCCTCTAAAGGAAGGGGATTCCGACAGGGCTGATTGGCGGCCCCCGATCTGGGGCAGGGGCAGTGGGCAGCCTGTGGCCCGGTCTGGAGCCTCTTTGCATGTGTCCCTGGGACACATCTGCCTGCGAACTTCGGTCACCTGGCAGGAAGCTACGATGCCCAGACCTATGGTTAGCTGTGCAGCGAGGTGTACTGTGAGGACAGGTTCCACACACACTTCAAGTAAGGGGTCGGCCTGAGTGGAAAGGTGAGAGTTTGGGCAGCTGTGCAGACAAAGAAGGCACACTTTGGCCTGGGCCTAAATGCTTGTGACACCCCACTGGACCTGCCGTGCTCTGAGGGCCCTGCCCTGGGCCCCCTGCTCCCCTGCCCTTTGTTCAGTCACAGCAGAGATGGCCACACCCACTCCTTCAGTGAGGGCAGAGTTCCAACCACTCTCAGCCCCGCCACCTCTCCGCAGGTTACCATGGACTACAGAGGCTGCATCCTGAGGCCAGGGCGTTCCGACAATGCCAAGGGCAGACAGGATGACCTTAAATGATTTCCTCTTGTGTCAGGTTTGGTAAACTTTAGGAGCAAGGAAATGGTCCACTTTACAGAAATGTTCAAATTTACTGGCATTTCTTATATTCTCTGCTATAACATTGTCCTGATTCTTTCTGTATATTCTATACTTATGTTTTTGTTTTCCTTAATCAAAGTGTGTCTTTTCAATCTTTTCAAAGAAGATTCTTTGGACTTACTAAATCACCTGAATTTTATACGTTTTCTGTTGTATTAAGTTCTGCTCATATCTTTATTTATCTTTTTTCTATGTTCTCAGGGTTTATTGTTTTGATCTTCTGATGTCAATTAAAACACTTGGTTATTCATTTTAATAAATATTTTACTTATAAAGATTTGAACTTTTGAAGATTCCAGCTTACTTGTAAGTTTCTAAGGGTCAGGTCCTCTCCATTGTTGCTGGCCTAAGGTTTAGTTCACCATATAGCAATGTATATATTGACCTATTTTCCCCTCGACTTTCTGTGATTCCCTACATCTCACCTTTCTTTGCAGACAAGCCATTTGAAATACCCTTAACTTATTTCACAGCCAATAAGTCATTGAAATAATGTGTATTTTTAGAGAAATCTTCTTATATAATTAGGCAGAAAATCTCACCTGCCATAGTTTTCAAAACAGCATAATTTCACTCTTCTCAATGCTTAATCTGTTGTATTACACAACCTTTGAGTATTTAGCTTTATCAATGACATGTCCTTTAAAAATGTTTTAGAGATCCTACCAGTCTTTGAAAACATCCTTGTTCCTTGTTTCAGTTCCAGTTTTATGTATATATTCTGCCTTGCACCTGATTATTCCAACAATTGATGGATGGCCTTGGGAATCTAATTCTGGTATTGATAGTCTTTACTGATTGTCTCCCCTCGTAGCTGATTTTTTCATTATTGTGTAAATTTAGATCATGAGCTCATGTTTAGCTAAACAGCTGACCTTGTAAGACGCTTAGGTGTGAACGCTCGTAAGCTTCCGCAGAAAGACGGCAAAGATTTATTTGTGTCCCTCCAATGAGTTGCCCACGAGGACACCGTTTTCTACAAATGTTGGTCCAATACTCCCTCTAGAGGATGGGGACTCCGACAGGGCTGATTGGCGGCCCCCGATCTGGGGCAGGGGCAGTGGGCAGCCTGTGGCCCGGGCTGGAGCCTCTTTGCATGTGTCCCTGGGACACATCTGCCTGCGAACTTTGGTCACCTGGCAGGAAACTACGATGCCCAGAACTATGGTTAGCGGTGCAGCGAGGTGAACTGTGAGGACAGGTTCCACACATACTTCAAGTAAGAGGTCGGCCTGAGTGGAAAGGTGAGAGTTTGGGCAGCTGTGCAGACAAAGAAGGCGCCCTTTGGCCTGGGCCTAAATGCTTGTGACACCCCACTGGACCTGCCGTGCTCTGAGGGCCCTGCCCTGGGACCCCTGCTCCCCTGCCCTTTGTTCAGTCACAGCAGAGATGGCCACACCCACTCCTTCAGTGAGGGCAGAGTTCCAACCACCCTCAACCCCGCCCCCTCTCCACAGGTTACCATGGACTACAGAGGCTGCATCCTGATGCCAGGGCGTTCCGACAATGCCAAGGGCAGACATGATGACCTTAAATGATTTCCTCTTGTGTCAGGTTTGGTAAACTTTAGGAGCTAGGAAATGGTCCACTTTACAGAAATGTTCAAATTTACTTGCATTTCTTATATTCTCTGCTATAACATTGTCCTGATTCTTTCTGTATATTCTATACTTATGTTTTTGTTTTCCTTAATCAAAGTGTGTCTTTTCAATCTTTTCAAAGAAGATTCTTTGGACTTACTAAATCACCTGAATTTTATACGTTTTCTGTTGTATTAAGTTCTGCTCATATCTTTATTTATCTTTTTTCTATGTTCTCAGGGTTTATTGTTTTGATCTTCTGATGTCAATTAAAACACTTGGTTATTCATTTTAATAAATATTTTACTTATAAAGATTTGAACTTTTGAAGATTCCAGCGTTCTTGTAAGTTTCTAAGGGTCAGGTCCTCTCCATTGTTGCTGGCCTAAGGTTTAGTTCACCATATAGCAATGTATATATTGACCTATTTTCCCCTCGACTTTCTGTGATTCCCTACATCTCACCTTTCTTTGCAGACAAGCCATTTGAAATACCCTTAACTTATTTCACAGCCAATAAGTCATTGAAATAATGTGTATTTTTAGAGAAATCTTCTTATATAATTAGGCAGAAAATCTCACCTGCCATAGTTTTCAAAACAGCATAATTTCACTCTTCTCAATGCTTAATCTGTTGTATTACACAACCTTTGAGTATTTAGCTTTATCAATGACATGTACTTTAAAAATGTTTTAGAGATCCTACCAGTCTTTGAAAACATCCTTGTTCCTTGTTTCAGTTCCAGTTTTATGTATATATTCTGCCTTGCACCTGATTATTCCAACAATTGATGGATGGCCTTGGGAATCTAATTCTGGTATTGTTAGTCTTTACTGATTGTCTCCCCTCGTAGCTGATTTTTTCATTATTGTGTAAATTTAGATCATGAGCTCATGTTTAGCTAAACAGCTGACCTTGTAAGACGCTTAGGTGTGAACGCTCGTAAGCTTCCGCAGAAAGATGGCAAAGATTTATTTGTGTCCCTCCAATCAGTTGCCCACGAGGACACCGTTTTCTACAAGTGTTGGTCCAATACGCCCTCTAAAGGAAGGGGATTCCGACAGGGCTGATTGGCGGCCCCCGATCTGGGGCAGGGGCAGTGGGCAGCCTGTGGCCCGGTCTGGAGCCTCTTTGCATGTGTCCCTGGGACACATCTGCCTGCGAACTTCGGTCACCTGGCAGGAAGCTACGATGCCCAGACCTATGGTTAGCTGTGCAGCGAGGTGTACTGTGAGGACAGGTTCCACACACACTTCAAGTAAGGGGTCGGCCTGAGTGGAAAGGTGAGAGTTTGGGCAGCTGTGCAGACAAAGAAGGCACACTTTGGCCTGGGCCTAAATGCTTGTGACACCCCACTGGACCTGCCGTGCTCTGAGGGCCCTGCCCTGGGCCCCCTGCTCCCCTGCCCTTTGTTCAGTCACAGCAGAGATGGCCACACCCACTCCTTCAGTGAGGGCAGAGTTCCAACCACTCTCAGCCCCGCCACCTCTCCGCAGGTTACCATGGACTACAGAGGCTGCATCCTGAGGCCAGGGCGTTCCGACAATGCCAAGGGCAGACAGGATGACCTTAAATGATTTCCTCTTGTGTCAGGTTTGGTAAACTTTAGGAGCAAGGAAATGGTCCACTTTACAGAAATGTTCAAATTTACTGGCATTTCTTATATTCTCTGCTATAACATTGTCCTGATTCTTTCTGTATATTCTATACTTATGTTTTTGTTTTCCTTAATCAAAGTGTGTCTTTTCAATCTTTTCAAAGAAGATTCTTTGGACTTACTAAATCACCTGAATTTTATACGTTTTCTGTTGTATTAAGTTCTGCTCATATCTTTATTTATCTTTTTTCTATGTTCTCAGGGTTTATTGTTTTGATCTTCTGATGTCAATTAAAACACTTGGTTATTCATTTTAATAAATATTTTACTTATAAAGATTTGAACTTTTGAAGATTCCAGCTTACTTGTAAGTTTCTAAGGGTCAGGTCCTCTCCATTGTTGCTGGCCTAAGGTTTAGTTCACCATATAGCAATGTATATATTGACCTATTTTCCCCTCGACTTTCTGTGATTCCCTACATCTCACCTTTCTTTGCAGACAAGCCATTTGAAATACCCTTAACTTATTTCACAGCCAATAAGTCATTGAAATAATGTGTATTTTTAGAGAAATCTTCTTATATAATTAGGCAGAAAATCTCACCTGCCATAGTTTTCAAAACAGCATAATTTCACTCTTCTCAATGCTTAATCTGTTGTATTACACAACCTTTGAGTATTTAGCTTTATCAATGACATGTCCTTTAAAAATGTTTTAGAGATCCTACCAGTCTTTGAAAACATCCTTGTTCCTTGTTTCAGTTCCAGTTTTATGTATATATTCTGCCTTGCACCTGATTATTCCAACAATTGATGGATGGCCTTGGGAATCTAATTCTGGTATTGATAGTCTTTACTGATTGTCTCCCCTCGTAGCTGATTTTTTCATTATTGTGTAAATTTAGATCATGAGCTCATGTTTAGCTAAACAGCTGACCTTGTAAGACGCTTAGGTGTGAACGCTCGTAAGCTTCCGCAGAAAGACGGCAAAGATTTATTTGTGTCCCTCCAATGAGTTGCCCACGAGGACACCGTTTTCTACAAATGTTGGTCCAATACTCCCTCTAGAGGATGGGGACTCCGACAGGGCTGATTGGCGGCCCCCGATCTGGGGCAGGGGCAGTGGGCAGCCTGTGGCCCGGGCTGGAGCCTCTTTGCATGTGTCCCTGGGACACATCTGCCTGCGAACTTTGGTCACCTGGCAGGAAACTACGATGCCCAGAACTATGGTTAGCGGTGCAGCGAGGTGAACTGTGAGGACAGGTTCCACACATACTTCAAGTAAGAGGTCGGCCTGAGTGGAAAGGTGAGAGTTTGGGCAGCTGTGCAGACAAAGAAGGCGCCCTTTGGCCTGGGCCTAAATGCTTGTGACACCCCACTGGACCTGCCGTGCTCTGAGGGCCCTGCCCTGGGACCCCTGCTCCCCTGCCCTTTGTTCAGTCACAGCAGAGATGGCCACACCCACTCCTTCAGTGAGGGCAGAGTTCCAACCACCCTCAACCCCGCCCCCTCTCCACAGGTTACCATGGACTACAGAGGCTGCATCCTGATGCCAGGGCGTTCCGACAATGCCAAGGGCAGACATGATGACCTTAAATGATTTCCTCTTGTGTCAGGTTTGGTAAACTTTAGGAGCTAGGAAATGGTCCACTTTACAGAAATGTTCAAATTTACTTGCATTTCTTATATTCTCTGCTATAACATTGTCCTGATTCTTTCTGTATATTCTATACTTATGTTTTTGTTTTCCTTAATCAAAGTGTGTCTTTTCAATCTTTTCAAAGAAGATTCTTTGGACTTACTAAATCACCTGAATTTTATACGTTTTCTGTTGTATTAAGTTCTGCTCATATCTTTATTTATCTTTTTTCTATGTTCTCAGGGTTTATTGTTTTGATCTTCTGATGTCAATTCAAACACTTGTTTATTCATTTTAATAAATATTTTACTTATAAAGATTTGAACTTTTGAAGATTCCAGCTTACTTGTAAGTTTCTAAGGGTCAGGTCCTCTCCATTGTTGCTGGCCTAAGGTTTAGTTCACCATATAGCAATGTATATATTGACCTATTTTCCCCTCGACTTTCTGTGATTCCCTACATCTCACCTTTCTTTGCGGACAAGCCATTTGAAATACCCTTAACTTATTTCACAGCCAATAAGTCATTGAAATAATGTGTATTTTTAGAGAAATCTTCTTATATAATTAGGCAGAAAATCTCACCTGCCATAGATTTCAAAACAGCATAATTTCACTCTTCTCAATTCTTAATCTGTTGTATTATACAACCTTTGAGTATTTAGCTTTATCAATGACATGTACTTTAAAAATGTTTTAGAGATCCTACCAGTCTTTGAAAACATCCTTGTTCCTTGTTTCAGTTCCAGTTTTATGTATATATTCTGCCTTGCACCTGATTATTCCAACAATTGATGGATGGCCTTGGGAATCTAATTCTGGTATTGATAGTCTTTACTGATTGTCTCCCCTCGTAGCTGATTTGTTCATTATTGTGTAAATTTAGATCATGAGCTCATGTTTAGCTAAACAGCTGACCTTGTAAGACGCTTAGGTGTGAACGCTCGTAAGCTTCAGAAGAAAGTCGGCAAAGATTTATTTCTGTCCCTCCAATGAGTTGCCCACGAGGACACCGTTTTCTACAAGTGTTGGTCCAATACTCCCTCTAGAGGCAAGGGCCTCCGACAGGGCTGATTGGCGGCCCCCGATCTGGGGCAGGGGCAGTGGGCAGCCTGTTGCCCGGGCAGGAGCCTCTCTGCATGTGTCCCTGGGACCCATCTGCCTGCGATCTTCGGTCACCTGACAGGAAGCTACGATGCCCAGACCTATGGTTAGCTGTGCAGCGAGGTGCACTGCGCAGACAGGTTCCACACCACTTCAAGTAAGAGGTCGGCCTGAGTGGAAAGGTGAGAGTTTGGGCAGCTGTGCAGACAAAGAAGGCGCCCTTTGGCCTGGGCCTAAATGCTTGTGACTCCCCACTGGACCTGCCGGGCTCTGTAGGCCCTGCCCTGGGCCCCCTGCTCCCCTGCCCTTTGTTCAGTCACAGCAGAGATGGCCACACCCACTCCTTCAGTGAGGGCAGAGTTCCAACCACCCTCAGCCCCGCCCCCTCTCCGCAGGTTACCATGGACTACAGAGGCTGCATCCTGAGGCCAGGGCGTTCCGAGAATGCCAAGGGCAGACATGATGACCTTAAATGATTTCCTCTTGTGTTAGGTTTGGTAAAATTTAGGAGCTAGGGAATGGTCCACTTTACAGAAATGTTCAAATTTACTGGCATTTCCTATATTCTCTGCTATAACATTGTCCTGATTCTTTCTGTATATTCTTTACTTATGTTTTTGTTTTTCTTAATCAAAGTGTGTCTTTTCAATCTTTTCAAAGAAGATTCTTTGGACTTACTAAATCACCTGAATTTTATACGTTTTCTGTTGTATTAAGTTCTGCTCATATCTTTATTTATCTTTTTTCTATGTTCTCAGGGTTTATTGTTTTGATCTTCTGATGTCAATTAAAACACTTGGTTATTCATTTTAATAAATATTTTACTTATAAAGATTTGAACTTTTGAAGATTCCAGCTTACTTGTAAGTTTCTAAGGGTCAGGTCCTCTCCATTGTTGCTGGCCTAAGATTTAGTTCACCATATAGCAATGTATATATTGACCTATTTTCCCCTCGACTTTCTGTGATTCCCTACATCTCACCTTTCTTTGCAGACAAGCCATTTGAAATACCCTTAACTTATTTCACAGCCAATAAGTCATTGAAATAATGTGTATTTTTAGAGAAATCTTCTTATATAATTAGGCAGAAAATCTCACCTGCCATAGTTTTCAAAACAGCATAATTTCACTCTTCTCAATGCTTAATCTGTTGTATTACACAACCTTTGAGTATTTAGCTTTATCAATGACATGTCCTTTAAAAATGTTTTAGAGATCCTACCAGTCTTTGAAAACATCCTTGTTCCTTGTTTCAGTTCCAGTTTTATGTATATATTCTGCCTTGCACCTGATTATTCCAACAATTGATGGATGGCCTTGGGAATCTAATTCTGGTATTGATAGTCTTTACTGATTGTCTCCCCTCGTAGCTGATTTTTTCATTATTGTGTAAATTTA
This sequence comes from Mesoplodon mirus, assembly GCF_964341445.2. NCBI lineage: Eukaryota > Metazoa > Chordata > Mammalia > Artiodactyla > Ziphiidae > Mesoplodon > Mesoplodon mirus. The sequence goes on along the minus strand of NC_138976.1, from coordinate 168,386,211 downwards.
GATCATGAGCTCATGTTTAGCTAAACAGCTGACCTTGTAAGACGCTTAGGTGTGAACGCTCGTAAGCTTCCGCAGAAAGACGGCAAAGATTTATTTGTGTCCCTCCAATGAGTTGCCCACGAGGACACCGTTTTCTACAAATGTTGGTCCAATACTCCCTCTAGAGGATGGGGACTCCGACAGGGCTGATTGGCGGCCCCCGATCTGGGGCAGGGGCAGTGGGCAGCCTGTGGCCCGGGCTGGAGCCTCTTTGCATGTGTCCCTGGGACACATCTGCCTGCGAACTTTGGTCACCTGGCAGGAAACTACGATGCCCAGAACTATGGTTAGCGGTGCAGCGAGGTGAACTGTGAGGACAGGTTCCACACATACTTCAAGTAAGAGGTCGGCCTGAGTGGAAAGGTGAGAGTTTGGGCAGCTGTGCAGACAAAGAAGGCGCCCTTTGGCCTGGGCCTAAATGCTTGTGACACCCCACTGGACCTGCCGTGCTCTGAGGGCCCTGCCCTGGGACCCCTGCTCCCCTGCCCTTTGTTCAGTCACAGCAGAGATGGCCACACCCACTCCTTCAGTGAGGGCAGAGTTCCAACCACCCTCAACCCCGCCCCCTCTCCACAGGTTACCATGGACTACAGAGGCTGCATCCTGATGCCAGGGCGTTCCGACAATGCCAAGGGCAGACATGATGACCTTAAATGATTTCCTCTTGTGTCAGGTTTGGTAAACTTTAGGAGCTAGGAAATGGTCCACTTTACAGAAATGTTCAAATTTACTTGCATTTCTTATATTCTCTGCTATAACATTGTCCTGATTCTTTCTGTATATTCTATACTTATGTTTTTGTTTTCCTTAATCAAAGTGTGTCTTTTCAATCTTTTCAAAGAAGATTCTTTGGACTTACTAAATCACCTGAATTTTATACGTTTTCTGTTGTATTAAGTTCTGCTCATATCTTTATTTATCTTTTTTCTATGTTCTCAGGGTTTATTGTTTTGATCTTCTGATGTCAATTCAAACACTTGGTTATTCATTTTAATAAATATTTTACTTATAAAGATTGGAACTTTTGAAGATTCCAGCTTACTTGTAAGTTTCTAAGGGTCAGGTCCTCTCCATTGTTGCTGGCCTAAGGTTTAGTTCACCATATAGCAATGTATATATTGACCTATTTTCCCCTCGACTTTCTGTGATTCCCTACATCTCACCTTTCTTTGCGGACAAGCCATTTGAAATACCCTTAACTTATTTCACAGCCAATAAGTCATTGAAATAATGTGTATTTTTAGAGAAATCTTCTTATATAATTAGGCAGAAAATCTCACCTGCCATAGATTTCAAAACAGCATAATTTCACTCTTCTCAATTCTTAATCTGTTGTATTATACAACCTTTGAGTATTTAGCTTTATCAATGACATGTACTTTAAAAATGTTTTAGAGATCCTACCAGTCTTTGAAAACATCCTTGTTCCTTGTTTCAGTTCCAGTTTTATGTATATATTCTGCCTTGCACCTGATTATTCCAACAATTGATGGATGGCCTTGGGAATCTAATTCTGGTATTGATAGTCTTTACTGATTGTCTCCCCTCGTAGCTGATTTGTTCATTATTGTGTAAATTTAGATCATGAGCTCATGTTTAGCTAAACAGCTGACCTTGTAAGACGCTTAGGTGTGAACGCTCGTAAGCTTCAGAAGAAAGTCGGCAAAGATTTATTTCTGTCCCTCCAATGAGTTGCCCACGAGGACACCGTTTTCTACAAGTGTTGGTCCAATACTCCCTCTAGAGGCAAGGGACTCCGACAGGGCTGATTGGCGGCCCCCGATCTGGGGCAGGGGCAGTGGGCAGCCTGTTGCCCGGGCAGGAGCCTCTCTGCATGTGTCCCTGGGACCCGTCTGCCTGCGATCTTCGGTCACCTGACAGGAAGCTACGATGCCCAGACCTATGGTTAGCTGTGCAGCGAGGTGCACTGCGCGGACAGGTTCCACACCACTTCAAGTAAGAGGTCGGCCTGAGTGGAAAGGTGAGAGTTTGGGCAGCTGTGCAGACAAAGAAGGCGCCCTTTGTCCTGGGCCTAAATGCTTGTGACTCCCCACTGGACCTGCCGGGCTCTGTAGGCCCTGCCCTGGGCCCCCTGCTCCCCTGCCCTTTGTTCAGTCACAGCAGAGATGGCCACACCCACTCCTTCAGTGAGGGCAGAGTTCCAACCACCCTCAGCCCCGCCCCCTCTCCGCAGGTTACCATGGACTACAGAGGCTGCATCCTGAGGCCAGGGCGTTCCGAGAATGCCAAGGGCAGACATGATGACCTTAAATGATTTCCTCTTGTGTCAGGTTTGGTAAAATTTAGGAGCTAGGGAATGGTCCACTTTACAGAAATGTTCAAATTTACTGGCATTTCCTATATTCTCTGCTATAACATTGTCCTGATTCTTTCTGTATATTCTTTACTTATGTTTTTGTTTTTCTTAATCAAAGTGTGTCTTTTCAATCTTTTCAAAGAAGATTCTTTGGACTTACTAAATCACCTGAATTTTATACGTTTTCTGTTGTATTAAGTTCTGCTCATATCTTTATTTATCTTTTTTCTATGTTCTCAGGGTTTATTGTTTTGATCTTCTGATGTCAATTAAAACACTTGGTTATTCATTTTAATAAATATTTTACTTATAAATATTTGAACTTTTGAAGATTCCAGCTTACTTGTAAGTTTCTAAGGGTCAGGTCCTCTCCATTGTTGCTGGCCTAAGGTTTAGTTCACCATATAGCAATGTATATATTGACCTATTTTCCCCTCGACTTTCTGTGATTCCCTACATCTCACCTTTCTTTGCAGACAAGCCATTTGAAATACCCTTAACTTAGTTCACAGCCAATAAGTCATTGAAATAATGTGTATTTTTTACGGAAATCTTCTTATATAATTAGGCAGAAAATCTCACCTGCCATATTTTTCAAAACAGCATAATTTCACTCTTCTCAATGCTTAATCTGTTGTATTACACAACCTTTGAGTATTTAGCTTTATCAATGACATGTACTTTAAAAATATTTTAGAGATCCTACCAGTCTTTGAAAACATCCTTGTTCCTTGTTTCAGTTCCAGTTTTATGTATATTTTCTGCCTTGCACCTGATTATTCCAACAATTGATGGATGGCCTTGGGAATCTAATTCTGGTATTGATAGTCTTTACTGATTGTCTCCACTCGTAGCTGATTTTTTCATTATTGTGTAAATTTAGATCATGAGCTCATGTTTAGCTAAACAGCTGACCTTGTAAGACGCTTAGGTGTGAACGCTCGTAAGCTTCCACAGAAAGACGGCAAAGATTTATTTGTGTCCCTCCAATGAGTTGCCCACGAGGACACCGTTTTCTACAAGTGTTGGTCCAATACTCCCTCTAGAGGAAGGGGACTCTGACAGGGCTGATTGGCGGCCCCCGATCTGGGGCAGGGGCAGTGTGCAGCCTGTGGCCCGGGCTGGAGCCTCTTTGCATGTGTCCCTGGGACACATCTGCCTGCGATCTTCGGTCACCTGGCAGAAAGATACGATGCCCAGACCTATGGTTAGCTGTGCAGAGAGGTGTACTGTGAGGACAGGTTCCACACACACTTCAAGTAAGAGGTCAGCCTGAGTGGAAAGGTGAGAGTTTGGGCAGCTGTGCAGACAAAGAAGGTGCCCTTTGGCCTGGGCCTAAATGCTTGTGACACCCCACTGGACCTGCCGTGCTCTGAGGGCCCTGCCCTGGGCCCCCTGCTCCCCTGCCCTTTGTTCAGTCACAGCAGAGATGGCCACACCCACTCCTTCAGTGAGGGCAGAGTTCCAACCACCCCCAGCCCCGCCCCCTCTCCGCAGGTTACCATGGACTACAGAGGCTGCATCCTGAGGCCAGGGCGTTCCGACAATGCCAAGGGCAGACATGATGACCTTAAATGATTTCCTCTTGTGTCAGGTTTGGTAAACTTTAGGAGCTAGGGAATGGTCCACTTTACAGAAATGTTCAAATTTACTGGCATTTCATATATTCTCTGCTATAACATTGTCCTGATTCTTTCTGTATATTCTTTTTCTTTTTTTTTTTTTTTTTTTTGCGGTATGCGGGCCTCTCACTGTTGTGGCCTCCCCCGTTGCGGAGCACAGGCTCCGGATGCGCAGGCCCAGCGGCCATGGCTCACGGGCACAGCCGCTCCGCGGCATATGGGATCCTCCCAGACCGGGGCACGAACCCGTATCCCCTGCATCGGCAGGCGGACTCTCAACCACTGCGCCACCAGGGAGGCCCCCTGTATATTCTTTACTTATGTTTTTGTTTTCCTTAATCAAAGTGTGTCTTTTCAATCTTTTCAAAGAAGATTCTTTGGACTTACTAAATCACCTCAATTTTATACGTTTTCTGTTGTATTAAGTTCTGCTCATATCTTTATTTATCTTTTTTCTATGTTCTCAGGGTTTATTGTTTTGATCTTCTGATGTCAATTAAAACACTTGGTTATTCATTTTAATAAATATTTTACTTATAAAGATTTGAACTTTTGAAGATTCCAGCTTACTTGTAAGTTTCTAAGGGTCAGGTCCTCTCCATTGTTGCTGGCCTAAGGTTTAGTTCACCATATAGCAATGTATATATTGACCTATTTTCCCCTCGACTTTCTGTGATTCCCTACATCTCACCTTTCTTTGCAGACAAGCCATTTGAAATACCCTTAACTTATTTCAAGGCCAATAAGTCATTGAAATAATGTGTATTTTTAGAGAAATCTTCTTATATAATTAGGCAGAAAATCTCACCTGCCATAGTTTTCAAAACAGCATAATTTCACTCTTCTCAATGCTTAAACTGTTGTATTACACAACCTTTGAGTATTTAGCTTTATCAATGACATGTCCTTTAAAAATGTTTTAGAGATCCTACCAGTCTTTGAAAACATCCTTGTTCCTTGTTTCAGTTCCAGTTTTTTGTATATATTCTGCCTTGCACCTGATTATTCCAACAATTGATGGATGGCCTTGGGAATCTAATTCTGGTATTGATAGTCTTTACTGATTGTCTCCCCTCGTAGCTGATTTCTTCATTATTGTGTAAATTTAGATCATGAGCTCATGTTTAGCTAAACAGCTGACCTTGTAAGACGCTTAGGTGTGAACGCTCGTAAGCTTCAGAAGAAAGTCGGCAAAGATTTATTTCTGTCACTCCAATGAGTTGCCCACGAGGACACCGTTTTCTACAAGTGTTGGTCCAATACTCCCTCTAGAGGCAGGGGACTCCGACAGGGCTGATTGGCGGCCCCCGATCTGGGGCAGGGGCAGTGGGCAGCCTGTTGCCCGGGCAGGAGCCTCTCTGCATGTGTCCCTGGGACCCACCTGCCTGCGAACTTCGGTCACCTGGCAGGAAGCTACGATGCCCGGACCTATGGTTAGCTGTGCAGCGAGGTGTACTGCGCGGACAGGTTCCACACACACTTCAAGTAAGATGTCGGCCTGAGTGGAAAGGTGAGAGTTTGGGCATCTGTGCAGAAAAAGAAGGCGCCCTTTGACCTGGGCCTAAATGCTTGTGACACCTCACTGGACCTGCCGGGCTCTGAGGGCCCAGCCCTGGGCCCCCTGCTCCCCTGCCCTTTGTTCAGTCACAGCAGAGATGGCCACACCCACTCCTTCAGTGAGGGCAGAGTTCCAACCACCCTCAGCCCCGCCCCCTCTCCACAGGTTACCATGGACTACAGAGGCTGCATCCTGAGGCCAGGGCATTCCGAGAATGCCAAGGGCAGACATGATGACCTTAAATGATTTCCTCTTGTGTCAGGTTTGGTAAACTTTAGGAGCTAGGAAATGGTCCACTTTACAGAAATGTTTAAATTTACTGGCATTTCATATATTCTCTGATATTACATTGTCCTGATTCTTTCTGTATATTCTCTACTTACGTTTTTGTTTTCCTTAATCAAAGTGTGTCTTTTCAATCTTTTCAAAGAAGATTCTTTGGACTTACTAAATCACCTCAATATTATACGTTTTCTGGTGTATTAAGTTCTGCTCATATCTTTATTTATCTTTTTTCTATGTTCTCAGGGTTTATTGTTTTGATCTTCTGATGTCAATTAAAACACTTGGTTATTCATTTTAATAAATATTTTACTTATAAAGATTTGAACTTTTGAAGATTCCAGCTTACTTGTAAGTTTCTAAGGGTCAGGTCCTCTCCATTGTTGCTGGCCTAAGGTTTAGTTCACCATATAGCAATGTATATATTGACCTATTTTCCCCTCCACTTTCTGTGATTCCCTACATCTCCCCTTTCTTTGCAGACAAGCCATTTGAAATACCCTTAACTTATTTCACAGCCAATAAGTCATTGAAATAATGTGTATTTTTAGAGAAATCTTCTTATATAATTAGGCAGAAAATCTCACCTGCCATAGTTTTCAAAACAGCATAATTTCACTCTTCTCAATGCTTAATCTGTTGTATTACACAACCTTTGAGTATTTAGCTTTATCAATGACATGTACTTTAAAAATGTTTTAGAGATCCTACCAGTCTTTGAAAACATCCTTGTTCCTTGTTTCAGTTCCAGTTTTATGTATATATTCTGCCTTGCACCTGATTATTCCAACAATTGATGGATGGCCTTGGGAATCTAATTCTGGTATTGATAGTCTTTACTGATTGTCTCCCCTCGTAGCTGATTTCTTCATTATTGTGTAAATTTAGATCATGAGCTCATGTTTAGCTAAACAGCTGACCTTGTAAGACGCTTAGGTGTGAACGCTCGCAAGCTTCAGGAGAAAGTCGGCAAAATTTATTTGTGTCCCTCCAATGAGTTGCCCACGAGGACACCGTTTTCTACAAGTGTTGGTCCAATACGCCCTCTAAAGGAAGGGGATTCCGACAGGGCTGATTGGCGGCCCCCGATCTGGGGCAGGGGCAGTGGGCAGCCTGTGGCCCGGTCTGGAGCCTCTTTGCATGTGTCCCTGGGACACATCTGCCTGCGAACTTCGGTCACCTGGCAGGAAGCTACGATGCCCAGACCTATGGTTAGCTGTGCAGCGAGGTGTACTGTGAGGACAGGTTCCACACACACTTCAAGTAAGAGGTCGGCCTGAGTGGAAAGGTGAGAGTTTGGGCAGCTGTGCAGACAAAGAAGGCACACTTTGCCCTGGGCCTAAATGCTTGTGACACCCCACTGGACCTGCCGTGCTCTGAGGGCCCTGCCCTGGGCCCCCTGCTCCCCTGCCCTTTGTTCAGTCACAGCAGAGATGGCCACACCCACTCCTTCAGTGAGGGCAGAGTTCCAACCACCCTCAGCCCCGCCCCCTCTCCACAGGTTACCATGGACTACAGAGGCTGCATCCTGAGGCCAGGGCGTTCCGACAATGCCAAGGGCAGACATGATGACCTTAAATGATTTCCTCTTGTGTCAGGTTTGGTAAACTTTAGGAGCTAGGAAATGGTCCACTTTACAGACATGTTCAAATTTACTGGCATTTCTTATATTCTCTGCTATAACATTGTCCTGATTCTTTCTGTATATTCTATACTTATGTTTTTGTTTTCCTTAATCAAAGTGTGTCTTTTCAATCTTTTCAAAGAAGATTCTTTGGACTTACTAAATCACCTGAATTTTATACGTTTTCTGTTGTATTAAGTTCTGCTCATATCTTTATTTATCTTTTTTCTATGTTCTCAGGGTTTATTGTTTTGATCTTCTGATGTCAATTAAAACACTTGGTTATTCATTTTAATAAATATTTTACTTATAAAGATTTGAACTTTTGAAGATTCCAGCTTACTTGTAAGTTTCTAAGGGTCAGGTCCTCTCCATTGTTGCTGGCCTAAGGTTTAGTTCACCATATAGCAATGTATATATTGACCTATTTTCCCCTCGACTTTCTGTGATTCCCTACATCTCACCTTTCTTTGCAGACAAGCCATTTGAAATACCCTTAACTTATTTCACAGCCAATAAGTCATTGAAATAATGTGTATTTTTAGGGAAATCTTCTTATATAATTAGGCAGAAAATCTCACCTGCCATAGTTTTCAAAACAGCATAATTTCACTCTTCTCAATGCTTAATCTGTTGTATTACACAACCTTTGAGTATTTAGCTTTATCAATGACATGTACTTTAAAAATGTTTTAGAGATCCTACCAGTCTTTGAAAACATCCTTGTTCCTTGTTTCAGTTCCAGTTTTATGTATATATTCTGCCTTGCACCTGATTATTCCAACAATTGATGGATGGCCTTGGGAATCTAATTCTGGTATTGATAGTCTTTACTGATTGTCTCCCCTCGTAGCTGATTTTTTCATTATTGTGTAAATTTAGATCATGAGCTCATGTTTTGCTAAACAGCTGACCTTGTAAGACGCTTAGGTGTGAACGCTCGTAAGCTTCCGCAGAAAGACGGCAAAGATTTATTTGTGTCCCTCCAATGAGTTGCCCACGAGGACACCGTTTTCTACAAGTGTTGGTCCAATACTCCCTCTAGAGGAAGGGGATTCCGACAGGGCTGATTGGCGGCCCCCGATCTGGGGCAGGGGCAGTGGGCAGCCTGTGGCCCGGTCTGGAGCCTCTTTGCATGTGTCCCTGGGACACATCTGCCTGCGAACTTCGGTCACCTGGCAGGAAGCTACGATGCCCAGACCTATGGTTAGCTGTGCAGCGAGGTGTACTGTGAGGACAGGTTCCACACACACTTCAAGTAAGAGGTCGGCCTGAGTGGAAAGGTGAGAGTTTGGGCAGCTGTGCAGACAAAGAAGGCACACTTTGGCCTGGGCCTAAATGCTTGTGACACCCCACTGGACCTGCCGTGCTCTGAGGGCCCTGCCCTGGGCCCCCTGCTCCCCTGCCCTTTGCTCAGTCACAGCAGAGATGGCCACACCCACTCCTTCAGTGAGGGCAGAGTTCCAACCACCCTCAGCCCCGCCCCCTCTCCACAGGTTACCATGGACTACAGAGGCTGCATCCTGAGGCCAGGGCGTTCCGACAATGCCAAGGGCAGACATGATGACCTTAAATGATTTCCTCTTGTGTCAGGTTTGGTAAACTTTAGGAGCTAGGAAATGGTCCACTTTACAGAAATGTTCAAATTTACTGGCATTTCTTATATTCTCTGCTATAACATTGTCCTCATTCTTTCTGTATATTCTATACTTATGTTTTTGTTTTCCTTAATCAAAGTGTGTCTTTTCAATCTTTTCAAAGAAGATTCTTTGGACTTACTAAATCACCTGAATTTTATACGTTTTCTGTTGTATTAAGTTCTGCTCATATCTTTATTTATCTTTTTTCTATGTTCTCAGGGTTTATTGTTTTGATCTTCTGATGTCAATTAAAACACTTGGTTATTCATTTTAATAAATATTTTACTTATAAAGATTTGAACTTTTGAAGATTCCAGCTTACTTGTAAGTTTCTAAGGGTCAGGTCATATCCATTGTTGCTGGCCTAAGGTTTAGTTCACCATATAGCAATGTATATATTGACCTATTTTCCCCTCGACTTTCTGTGATTCCCTACATCTCACCTTTCTTTGCAGACAAGCCATTTGAAATACCCTTAACTTATTTCACAGCCAATAAGTCATTGAAATAATGTGTATTTTTAGGGAAATCTTCTTATATAATTAGGCAGAAAATCTCACCTGCCATAGTTTTCAAAACAGCATAATTTCACTCTTCTCAATGCTTAATCTGTTGTATTACACAACCTTTGAGTATTTAGCTTTATCAATGACATGTACTTTAAAAATGTTTTAGAGATCCTACCAGTCTTTGAAAACATCCTTGTTCCTTGTTTCAGTTCCGGTTTTATGTATATATTCTGCCTTGCACCTGATTATTCCAACAATTGATGGATGGCCTTGGGAATCTAATTCTGGTATTGATAGTCTTTACTGATTGTCTCCCCTCGTAGCTGATTTTTTCATTATTGTGTAAATTTAGATCATGAGCTCATGTTTTGCTAAACAGCTGACCTTGTAAGACGCTTAGGTGTGAATGCTCGTAAGCTTCCGCAGAAAGACGGCAAAGATTTATTTGTGTCCTTCCAATGAGTTGCCCACGAGGACACCGTTTTCTACAAGTGTTGGTCCAATACTCCCTCTAGAGGCAGGGGACTCCGACAGGGCTGATTGGCGGCCCCCGATCTGGGACAGGGGCAGTGGGCAGCCTGTGGCCCGGGCTGGAGCCTCTTTGCATGTGTCCCTGGGACACATCTGCCTGCGAACTTCGTTCACCTGGCAGGAAACTACGATGCCCAGACCTATGGTTAGCTGTGCAGCGAGGTGTACTGTGAGGACAGGTTCCACACACACTTCAAGTAAGAGGTCGGCCTGAGTGGAAAGGTGAGAGTTTGGGCAGCTGTGCAGACAAAGAAGGCACACTTTGGCCTGGGCCTAAATGCTTGTGACACCCCACTGGACCTGCCGTGCTCTGAGGGCCCTGCCCTGGGCCCCCTGCTCCCCTGCCCTTTGTTCATTCACAGCAGAGATGGCCACACCCACTCCTTCAGTGAGGGCAGAGTTCCAACCACCCTCAGCCTCGCCACCTCTCCGCAGGTTACCATGGACTACAGAGGCTGCATCCTGAGGCCAGGGCGTTCCGACAATGCCAAGGGCAGACATGATGACCTTAAATGATTTCCTCTTGTGTCAGGTTTGGTAAACTTTAGGAGCAAGGAAATGGTCCACTTTACAGAAATGTTCAAATTTACTGGCATTTCTTATATTCTCTGCTATAACTTTGTCCTCATTCTTTCTGTATATTCTATACTTATGTTTTTGTTTTCCTTAATCAAAGTGTGTCTTTTCAATCTTTTCAAAGAAGATTCTTTGGACTTACTAAATCACCTGAATTTTATACGTTTTCTGTTGTATTAAGTTCTGCTCATATCTTTATTTATCTTTTTTCTATGTTCTCAGGGTTTATTGTTTTGATCTTCTGATGTCAATTAAAACACTTGGTTATTCATTTTAATAAATATTTTACTTATAAAGATTTGAACTTTTGAAGATTCCAGCTTACTTGTAAGTTTCTAAGGGTCAGGTCCTCTCCATTGTTGCTGGCCTAAGGTTTAGTTCACCATATAGCAATGTATATATTGACCTATTTTCCCCTCGACTTTCTGTGATTCCCTACATCTCACCTTTCTTTGCAGACAAGCCATTTGAAATACCCTTAACTTATTTCACAGCCAATAAGTCATTGAAATAATGTGTATTTTTAGAGAAATCTTCTTATATAATTAGGCAGAAAATCTCACCTGCCATAGTTTTCAAAACAGCATAATTTCACTCTTCTCAATGCTTAATCTGTTGTATTACACAACCTTTGAGTATTTAGCTTTATCAATGACATGTACTTTAAAAATGTTTTAGAGATCCTACCAGTCTTTGAAAACATCCTTGTTCCTTGTTTCAGTTCCAGTTTTATGTATATATTCTGCCTTGCACCTGATTATTCCAACAATTGATGGATGGCCTTGGGAATCTAATTCTGGTATTGATAGTCTTTACTGATTGTCTCCCCTCGTAGCTGATTTTTTCATTATTGTGTAAATTTAGATCATGAGCTCATGTTTTGCTAAACAGCTGACCTTGTAAGACGCTTAGGTGTGAACGCTCGTAAGCTTCCGCAGAAAGACGGCAAAGATTTATTTGTGTCCCTCCAATGAGTTGCCCACGAGGACACCGTTTTCTACAAGTGTTGGTCCAATACTCCCTCTAGAGGCAGCGGACTCCGACAGGGCTGATTGGCGGCCCCCGATCTGGGGCAGGGGCAGTGGGCAGCCTGTGGCCCAGGCTGGAGCCTCTTTGCATGTGTCCCTGGGACACATCTGCCTGCGAACTTCGTTCACCTGGCAGGAAACTACGATGCCCAGACCTATGGTTAGCTGTGCAGCGAGGTGTACTGTGAGGACAGGTTCCACACACACTTCAATAAGAGGTCGGCCTGAGTGGAAAGGTGAGAGTTTGGGCAGCTGTGCAGACAAAGAAGGCACACTTTGGCCTGGGCCTAAATGCTTGTGACACCCCACTGGACCTGCCGTGCTCTGAGGGCCCTGCCCTGGGCCCCCTGCTCCCCTGCCCTTTGTTCATTCACAGCAGAGATGGCCACACCCACTCCTTCAGTGAGGGCAGAGTTCCAACCACCCTCAGCCCCGCCACCTCTCCGCAGGTTACCATGGACTACAGAGGCTGCATCCTGAGGCCAGAGCGTTCCGACAATGCCAAGGGCAGACATGATGACCTTAGATGATTTCCTCTTGTGTCAGGTTTGGTAAACTTTAGGAGCAAGGAAATGGTCCACTTTACAGAAATGTTCAAATTTACTGGCATTTCTTATATTCTCTGCTATAACATTGTCCTGATTCTTTCTGTATATTCTATACTTATGTTTTTGTTTTCCTTAATCAAAGTGTGTCTTTTCAATCTTTTCAAAGAAGATTCTTTGGACTTACTAAATCACCTGAATTTTATACGTTTTCTGTTGTATTAAGTTCTGCTCATATCTTTATTTATCTTTTTTCTATGTTCTCAGGGTTTATTGTTTTGATCTTCTGATGTCAATTAAAACACTTGGTTATTCATTTTTATAAATATTTTACTTATAAAGATTTGAACTTTTGAAGATTCCAGCTTACTTGTAAGTTTCTAAGGGTCAGGTCCTCTCCATTGTTGCTGGCCTAAGGTTTAGTTCACCATATAGCAATGTATATATTGACCTATTTTCCCCTCGACTTTCTGTGATTCCCTACATCTCACCTTTCTTTGCAGACAAGCCATTTGAAATACCCTTAACTTATTTCACAGCCAATAAGTCATTGAAATAATGTGTATTTTTAGAGAAATCTTCTTATATAATTAGGCAGAAAATCTCACCTGCCATAGTTTTCAAAACAGCATAATTTCACTCTTCTCAATGCTTAATCAGTTGTATTACACAACCTTTGAGTATTTAGCTTTATCAATGACATGTACTTTAAAAATGTTTGAGAGATCCTACCAGTCTTTGAAAACATCCTTGTTCCTTGTTTCAGTTCCAGTTTTATGTATATATTCTGCCTTGCAGCTGATTATCCCAACAATTGATGGATGGCCTTGGGAATCTAATTCTGGTATTGATAGTCTTTACTGATTGTCTCCCCTCGTAGCTGATTTTTTTCATTATTGTGTAAATTTAGATCATGAGCTCATGTTTAGCTAAACAGCTGACCTTGTAAGACGCTTAGGTGTGAATGCTCGTAAGCTTCCGCAGAAAGACGGCAAAGATTTATTTGTGTCCCTCCAATGAGTTGCCCACGAGGACACCGTTTTCTACAAGTGTTGGTCCAATACTCCCTCTAGAGGAAGGGGATTCCGACAGGGCTGATTGGCGGCCCCCGATCTGGGGCAGGGGCAGTGGGCAGCCTGTGGCCCGGTCTGGAGCCTCTTTGCATGTGTCCCTGGGACACATCTGCCTGCGAACTTCGGTCACCTGGCAGGAAGCTACGATGCCCAGACCTATGGTTAGCTGTGCAGCGAGGTGTACTGTGAGGACAGGTTCCACACACACTTCAAGTAAGAGGTCGGCCTGAGTGGAAAGGTGAGAGTTTGGGCAGCTGTGCAGACAAAGAAGGCACACTTTGGCCTGGGCCTAAATGCTTGTGACACCCCACTGGACCTGCCGTGCTCTGAGGGCCCTGCCCTGGGCCCCCTGCTCCCCTGCCCTTTGCTCAGTCACAGCAGAGATGGCCACACCCACTCCTTCAGTGAGGGCAGAGTTCCAACCACCCTCAGCCCCGCCCCCTCTCCACAGGTTACCATGGACTACAGAGGCTGCATCCTGAGGCCAGGGCGTTCCGACAATGCCAAGGGCAGACATGATGACCTTAAATGATTTCCTCTTGTGTCAGGTTTGGTAAACTTTAGGAGCTAGGAAATGGTCCACTTTACAGAAATGTTCAAATTTACTGGCATTTCTTATATTCTCTGCTATAACATTGTCCTCATTCTTTCTGTATATTCTATACTTATGTTTTTGTTTTCCTTAATCAAAGTGTGTCTTTTCAATCTTTTCAAAGAAGATTCTTTGGACTTACTAAATCACCTGAATTTTATACGTTTTCTGTTGTATTAAGTTCTGCTCATATCTTTATTTATCTTTTTTCTATGTTCTCAGGGTTTATTGTTTTGATCTTCTGATGTCAATTAAAACACTTGGTTATTCATTTTAATAAATATTTTACTTATAAAGATTTGAACTTTTGAAGATTCCAGCTTACTTGTAAGTTTCTAAGGGTCAGGTCATATCCATTGTTGCTGGCCTAAGGTTTAGTTCACCATATAGCAATGTATATATTGACCTATTTTCCCCTCGACTTTCTGTGATTCCCTACATCTCACCTTTCTTTGCAGACAAGCCATTTGAAATACCCTTAACTTATTTCACAGCCAATAAGTCATTGAAATAATGTGTATTTTTAGGGAAATCTTCTTATATAATTAGGCAGAAAATCTCACCTGCCATAGTTTTCAAAACAGCATAATTTCACTCTTCTCAATGCTTAATCTGTTGTATTACACAACCTTTGAGTATTTAGCTTTATCAATGACATGTACTTTAAAAATGTTTTAGAGATCCTACCAGTCTTTGAAAACATCCTTGTTCCTTGTTTCAGTTCCAGTTTTATGTATATATTCTGCCTTGCACCTGATTATTCCAACAATTGATGGATGGCCTTGGGAATCTAATTCTGGTATTGATAGTCTTTACTGATTGTCTCCCCTCGTAGCTGATTTCTTCATTATTGTGTAAATTTAGATCATGAGCTCATGTTTAGCTAAACAGCTGACCTTGTAAGACAGTTAGGTGTGAACGCTCGTAAGCTTCCGCAGAAAGACGGCAAAGATTTATTGGTGTCCCTCCAATGAGTTGCCCACGAGGACACCGTTTTCTACAAGTGTTGGTCCAATACTCCCTCTAGAGGAAGGGGACTCCGACAGGGCTGATTGGCGGCCCCCGATCTGGGGCAGGGGCAGTGGGCAGCCTGTGGCCCGGGCTGGAGCCTCTTTGCATGTGTCCCTGGGACACATCTGCCTGCGAACTTCGGTCACCTGGCAGGAAACTACGATGCCCAGAACTATGGTTAGCTGTGCAGCGAGGTGTACTGTGAGGACAGGTTCCACACATACTTCAATAAGAGGTCGGCCTGAGTGGAAAGGTGAGAGTTTGGGCAGCTGTGCAGACAAAGAAGGCACACTTTGGCCTGGGCCTAAATGCTTGTGACACCCCACTGGACCTGCCGTGCTCTGAGGGCCCTGCCCTGGGACCCCTGCTCCCCTGCCCTTTGTTCAGTCACAGCAGAGATGGCCACACCCACTCCTTCAGTGAGGGCAGAGTTCCAACCACCCTCAGCCCCGCCCCCTCTCCACAGGTTACCATGGACTACAGAGGCTGCATCCTGAGGCCAGGGCGTTCCGACAATGCCAAGGGCAGACATGATGACCTTAAATGATTTCCTCTTTTGTCAGGTTTGGTAAACTTTAGGAGCTAGGAAATGGTCCACTTTACAGAAATGTTCAAATTTACTGGCATTTCTTATATTCTCTGCTATAACATTGTCCTGATTCTTTCTGTATATTCTATACTTATGTTTTTGTTTTCCTTAATCAAAGTGTGTCTTTTCAATCTTTTCAAAGAAGATTCTTTGGACTTACTAAATCACCTGAATTTTATACGTTTTCTGTTGTATTAAGTTCTGCTCATATCTTTATTTATCTTTTTTCTATGTTCTCAGGGTTTATTGTTTTGATCTTCTGATGTCAATTAAAACACTTGGTTATTCATTTTAATAAATATTTTACTTATAAAGATTTGAACTTTTGAAGATTCCAGCTTACTTGTAAGTTTCTAAGGGTCAGGTCCTCTCCATTGTTGCTGGCCTAAGGTTTAGTTCACCATATAGCAATGTATATATTGACCTATTTTCCCCTCGACTTTCTGTGATTCCCTACATCTCACCTTTCTTTGCAGACAAGCCATTTGAAATACCCTTAACTTATTTCACAGCCAATAAGTCATTGAAATAATGTGTATTTTTAGAGAAATCTTCTTATATAATTAGGCAGAAAATCTCACCTGCCATAGTTTTCAAAACAGCATAATTTCACTCTTCTCAATGCTTAATCTGTTGTATTACACAACCTTTGAGTATTTAGCTTTATCAATGACATGTACTTTAAAAATGTTTGAGAGATCCTACCAGTCTTTGAAAACATCCTTGTTCCTTGTTTCAGTTCCAGTTTTATGTATATATTCTGCCTTGCAGCTGATTATCCCAACAATTGATGGATGGCCTTGGGAATCTAATTCTGGTATTGATAGTCTTTACTGATTGTCTCCCCTCGTAGCTGATTTTTTCATTATTGTGTAAATTTAGATCATGAGCTCATGTTTAGCTAAACAGCTGACCTTGTAAGACGCTTAGGTGTGAATGCTCGTAAGCTTCCGCAGAAAGACGGCAAATATTTATTTGTGTCCCTCCAATGAGTTGCCCACGAGGACACCGTTTTCTACAAGTGTTGGTCCAATACTCCCTCTAGAGGAAGGGGATTCCGACAGGGCTGATTGGCGGCCCCCGATCTGGGGCAGGGGCAGTGGGCAGCCTGTGGCCCGGTCTGGAGCCTCTTTGCATGTGTCCCTGGGACACATCTGCCTGCGAACTTCGGTCACCTGGCAGGAAGCTACGATGCCCAGACCTATGGTTAGCTGTGCAGCGAGGTGTACTGTGAGGACAGGTTCCACACACACTTCAAGTAAGAGGTCGGCCTGAGTGGAAAGGTGAGAGTTTGGGCAGCTGTGCAGACAAAGAAGGCACACTTTGGCCTGGGCCTAAATGCTTGTGACACCCCACTGGACCTGCCGTGCTCTGAGGGCCCTGCCCTGGGCCCCCTGCTCCCCTGCCCTTTGCTCAGTCACAGCAGAGATGGCCACACCCACTCCTTCAGTGAGGGCAGAGTTCCAACCACCCTCAGCCCCGCCCCCTCTCCACAGGTTACCATGGACTACAGAGGCTGCATCCTGAGGCCAGGGCGTTCCGACAATGCCAAGGGCAGACATGATGACCTTAAATGATTTCCTCTTGTGTCAGGTTTGGTAAACTTTAGGAGCTAGGAAATGGTCCACTTTACAGAAATGTTCAAATTTACTGGCATTTCTTATATTCTCTGCTATAACATTGTCCTCATTCTTTCTGTATATTCTATACTTATGTTTTTGTTTTCCTTAATCAAAGTGTGTCTTTTCAATCTTTTCAAAGAAGATTCTTTGGACTTACTAAATCACCTGAATTTTATACGTTTTCTGTTGTATTAAGTTCTGCTCATATCTTTATTTATCTTTTTTCTATGTTCTCAGGGTTTATTGTTTTGATCTTCTGATGTCAATTAAAACACTTGGTTATTCATTTTAATAAATATTTTACTTATAAAGATTTGAACTTTTGAAGATTCCAGCTTACTTGTAAGTTTCTAAGGGTCAGGTCATATCCATTGTTGCTGGCCTAAGGTTTAGTTCACCATATAGCAATGTATATATTGACCTATTTTCCCCTCGACTTTCTGTGATTCCCTACATCTCACCTTTCTTTGCAGACAAGCCATTTGAAATACCCTTAACTTATTTCACAGCCAATAAGTCATTGAAATAATGTGTATTTTTAGGGAAATCTTCTTATATAATTAGGCAGAAAATCTCACCTGCCATAGTTTTCAAAACAGCATAATTTCACTCTTCTCAATGCTTAATCTGTTGTATTACACAACCTTTGAGTATTTAGCTTTATCAATGACATGTACTTTAAAAATGTTTTAGAGATCCTACCAGTCTTTGAAAACATCCTTGTTCCTTGTTTCAGTTCCAGTTTTATGTATATATTCTGCCTTGCACCTGATTATTCCAACAATTGATGGATGGCCTTGGGAATCTAATTCTGGTATTGATAGTCTTTACTGATTGTCTCCCCTCGTAGCTGATTTCTTCATTATTGTGTAAATTTAGATCATGAGCTCATGTTTAGCTAAACAGCTGACCTTGTAAGACAGTTAGGTGTGAACGCTCGTAAGCTTCCGCAGAAAGACGGCAAAGATTTATTGGTGTCCCTCCAATGAGTTGCCCACGAGGACACCGTTTTCTACAAGTGTTGGTCCAATACTCCCTCTAGAGGAAGGGGACTCCGACAGGGCTGATTGGCGGCCCCCGATCTGGGGCAGGGGCAGTGGGCAGCCTGTGGCCCGGGCTGGAGCCTCTTTGCATGTGTCCCTGGGACACATCTGCCTGCGAACTTCGGTCACCTGGCAGGAAACTACGATGCCCAGAACTATGGTTAGCTGTGCAGCGAGGTGTACTGTGAGGACAGGTTCCACACATACTTCAATAAGAGGTCGGCCTGAGTGGAAAGGTGAGAGTTTGGGCAGCTGTGCAGACAAAGAAGGCACACTTTGGCCTGGGCCTAAATGCTTGTGACACCCCACTGGACCTGCCGTGCTCTGAGGGCCCTGCCCTGGGACCCCTGCTCCCCTGCCCTTTGCTCAGTCACAGCAGAGATGGCCACACCCACTCCTTCAGTGAGGGCAGAGTTACAACCACCCTCAGCCCCGCCCCCTCTCCACAGGTTACCATGGACTACAGAGGCTGCATCCTGAGGCCAGGGCGTTCCGACAATGCCAAGGGCAGACATGATGACCTTAAATGATTTCCTCTTTTGTCAGGTTTGGTAAACTTTAGGAGCTAGGAAATGGTCCACTTTACAGAAATGTTCAAATTTACTGGCATTTCTTATATTCTCTGCTATAACATTGTCCTGATTCTTTCTGTATATTCTATACTTATGTTTTTGTTTTCCTTAATCAAAGTGTGTCTTTTCAATCTTTTCAAAGAAGATTCTTTGGACTTACTAAATCACCTGAATTTTATACGTTTTCTGTTGTATTAAGTTCTGCTCATATCTTTATTTATCTTTTTTCTATGTTCTCAGGGTTTATTGTTTTGATCTTCTGATGTCAATTAAAACACTTGGTTATTCATTTTAATAAATATTTTACTTATAAAGATTTGAACTTTTGAAGATTCCAGCTTACTTGTAAGTTTCTAAGGGTCAGGTCCTCTCCATTGTTGCTGGCCTAAGGTTTAGTTCACCATATAGCAATGTATATATTGACCTATTTTCCCCTCGAATTTCTGTGATTCCCTACATCTCACCTTTCTTTGCAGACAAGCCATTTGAAATACCCTTAACTTATTTCACAGCCAATAAGTCATTGAAATAATGTGTATTTTTAGAGAAATCTTCTTATATAATTAGGCAGAAAATCTCACCTGCCATAGTTTTCAAAACAGCATAATTTCACTCTTCTCAATGCTTAATCTGTTGTATTACACAACCTTTGATTATTTAGCTTTATCAATGACATGTACTTTAAAAATGTTTGAGAGATCCTACCAGTCTTTGAAAACATCCTTGTTCCTTGTTTCAGTTCCAGTTTTATGTATATATTCTGCCTTGCAGCTGATTATCCCAACAATTGATGGATGGCCTTGGGAATCTAATTCTGGTATTGATAGTCTTTACTGATTGTCTCCCCTCGTAGCTGATTTCTTCATTATTGTGTAAATTTAGATCATGAGCTCATGTTTAGCTAAACAGCTGACCTTGTAAGACGCTTAGGTGTGAATGCTCGTAAGCTTCCGCAGAAAGACGGCAAAGATTTATTTGTGTCCCTCCAATGAGTTGCCCACGAGGACACCGTTTTCTACAAGTGTTGGTCCAATACTCCCTCTAGAGGAAGGGGATTCCGACAGGGCTGATTGGCGGCCCCCGATCTGGGGCAGGGGCAGTGGGCAGCCTGTGGCCCGGTCTGGAGCCTCTTTGCATGTGTCCCTGGGACACATCTGCCTGCGAACTTCGGTCACCTGGCAGGAAGCTACGATTCCCAGACCTATGGTTAGCTGTGCAGCGAGGTGTACTGTGAGGACAGGTTCCACACACACTTCAAGTAAGAGGTCGGCCTGAGTGGAAAGGTGAGAGTTTGGGCAGCTGTGCAGACAAAGAAGGCACACTTTGGCCTGGGCCTAAATGCTTGTGACACCCCACTGGACCTGCCGTGCTCTGAGGGCCCTGCCCTGGGCCCCCTGCTCCCCTGCCCTTTGCTCAGTCACAGCAGAGATGGCCACACCCACTCCTTCAGTGAGGGCAGAGTTCCAACCACCCTCAGCCCCGCCCCCTCTCCACAGGTTACCATGGACTACAGAGGCTGCATCCTGAGGCCAGGGCGTTCCGACAATGCCAAGGGCAGACATGATGACCTTAAATGATTTCCTCTTGTGTCAGGTTTGGTAAACTTTAGGAGCTAGGAAATGGTCCACTTTACAGAAATGTTCAAATTTACTGGCATTTCTTATATTCTCTGCTATAACATTGTCCTGATTCTTTCTGTATATTCTATACTTATGTTTTTGTTTTCCTTAATCAAAGTGTGTCTTTTCAATCTTTTCAAAGAAGATTCTTTGGACTTACTAAATCACCTGAATTTTATACGTTTTCTGTTGTATTAAGTTCTGCTCATATCTTTATTTATCTTTTTTCTATGTTCTCAGGGTTTATTGTTTTGATCTTCTGATGTCAATTAAAACACTTGGTTATTCATTTTAATAAATATTTTACTTATAAAGATTTGAACTTTTGAAGATTCCAGCTTACTTGTAAGTTTCTAAGGGTCAGGTCATATCCATTGTTGCTGGCCTAAGGTTTAGTTCACCATATAGCAATGTATATATTGACCTATTTTCCCCTCGACTTTCTGTGATTCCCTACATCTCACCTTTCTTTGCAGACAAGCCATTTGAAATACCCTTAACTTATTTCACAGCCAATAAGTCATTGAAATAATGTGTATTTTTAGGGAAATCTTCTTATATAATTAGGCAGAAAATCTCACCTGCCATAGTTTTCAAAACAGCATAATTTCACTCTTCTCAATGCTTAATCTGTTGTATTACACAACCTTTGAGTATTTAGCTTTATCAATGACATGTACTTTAAAAATGTTTTAGAGATCCTACCAGTCTTTGAAAACATCCTTGTTCCTTGTTTCAGTTCCAGTTTTATGTATATATTCTGCCTTGCACCTGATTATTCCAACAATTGATGGATGGCCTTGGGAATCTAATTCTGGTATTGATAGTCTTTACTGATTGTCTCCCCTCGTAGCTGATTTTTTCATTATTGTGTAAATTTAGATCATGAGCTCATGTTTTGCTAAACAGCTGACCTTGTAAGACGCTTAGGTGTGAACGCTCGTAAGCTTCCGCAGAAAGACGGCAAAGATTTATTTGTGTCCCTCCAATGAGTTGCCCACGAGGACACCGTTTTCTACAAGTGTTGGTCCAATACTCCCTCTAGAGGCAGGGGACTCCGACAGGGCTGATTGGCGGCCCCCGAACTGGGGCAGGGGCAGTGGGCAGCCTGTGGCCCGGGCTGGAGCCTCTTTGCATGTGTCCCTGGGACACATCTGCCTGCGAACTTCGTTCACCTGGCAGGAAACTACGATGCCCAGACCTATGGTTAGCTGTGCAGCGAGGTGTACTGTGAGGACAGGTTCCACACACACTTCAAGTAAGAGGTCGGCCTGAGTGGAAAGGTGAGAGTTTGGGCAGCTGTGCAGACAAAGAAGGCACACTTTGGCCTGGGCCTAAATGCTTGTGACACCCCACTGGACATGCCGTGCTCTGAGGGCCCTGCCCTGGGCCCCCTGCTCCCCTGCCCTTTGTTCATTCACAGCAGAGATGGCCACACCCACTCCTTCAGTGAGGGCAGAGTTCCAACCACCCTCAGCCCCGCCACCTCTCCGCAGGTTACCATGGACTACAGAGGCTGCATCCTGAGGCCAGGGCGTTCTGACAATGCCAAGGGCAGACATGATGACCTTAAATGATTTCCTCTTGTGTCAGGTTTGGTAAACTTTAGGAGCAAGGAAATGGTCCACTTTACAGAAATGTTCAAATTTACTGGCATTTCTTATATTCTCTGCTATAACATTGTCCTGATTCTTTCTGTATATTCTATACTTATGTTTTTGTTTTCCTTAATCAAAGTGTGTCTTTTCAATCTTTTCAAAGAAGATTCTTTGGACTTACTAAATCACCTGAATTTTATACGTTTTCTGTTGTATTAAGTTCTGCTCATATCTTTATTTATCTTTTTTCTATGTTCTCAGGGTTTATTGTTTTGATCTTCTGATGTCAATTAAAACACTTGGTTATTCATTTTAATAAATATTTTACTTATAAAGATTTGAACTTTTGAAGATTCCAGCTTACTTGTAAGTTTCTAAGGGTCAGGTCCTCTCCATTGTTGCTGGCCTAAGGTTTAGTTCACCATATAGCAATGTATATATTGACCTATTTTCCCCTCCACTTTCTGTGATTCCCTACATCTCACCTTTCTTTGCAGACAAGCCATTTGAAATACCCTTAACTTATTTCACAGCCAATAAGTCATTGAAATAATGTGTATTTTTAGAGAAATATTCTTATATAATTAGGCAGAAAATCTCACCTGCCATAGTTTTCAAAACAGCATAATTTCACACTTCTCAATGCTTAATCTGTTGTATTACACAACCTTTGAGTATTTAGCTTTATCAATGACATGTACTTTAAAAATGTTTGAGAGATCCTACCAGTCTTTGAAAACATCCTTGTTCCTTGTTTCAGTTCCAGTTTTATGTATATATTCTGCCTTGCAGCTGATTATCCCAACAATTGATGGATGGCCTTGGGAATCTAATTCTGGTATTTTTAGTCTTTACTGATTGTCTCCCCTCGTAGCTGATTTCTTCATTATTGTGTAAATTTAGATCATGAGCTCATGTTTAGCTAAACAGCTGACCTTGTAAGACGCTTAGGTGTGAATGCTCGTAAGCTTCCGCAGAAAGACGGCAAAGATTTATTTGTGTCCCTCCAATGAGTTGCCCACGAGGACACCGTTTTCTACAAGTGTTGGTCCAATACTCCCTCTAGAGGAAGGGGATTCCGACAGGGCTGATTGGCGGACCCCGATCTGGGGCAGGGGCAGTGGGCAGCCTGTGGCCCGGTCTGGAGCCTCTTTGCATGTGTCCCTGGGACACATCTGCCTGCGAACTTCGGTCACCTGGCAGGAAGCTACGATGCCCAGACCTATGGTTAGCTGTGCAGCGAGGTGTACTGTGAGGACAGGTTCCACACACACTTCAAGTAAGAGGTCGGCCTGAGTGGAAAGGTGAGAGTTTGGGCAGCTGTGCAGACAAAGAAGGCACACTTTGGCCTGGGCCTAAATGCTTGTGACACCCCACTGGACCTGCCGTGCTCTGAGGGCCCTGCCCTGGGCCCCCTGCTCCCCTGCCCTTTGCTCAGTCACAGCAGAGATGGCCACACCCACTCCTTCAGTGAGGGCAGAGTTCCAACCACCCTCAGCCCCGCCCCCTCTCCACAGGTTACCATGGACTACAGAGGCTGCATCCTGAGGCCAGGGCGTTCCGACAATGCCAAGGGCAGACATGATGACCTTAAATGATTTCCTCTTGTGTCAGGTTTGGTAAACTTTAGGAGCTAGGAAATGGTCCACTTTACAGAAATGTTCAAATTTACTGGCATTTCTTATATTCTCTGCTATAACATTGTCCTGATTCTTTCTGTATATTCTATACTTATGTTTTTGTTTTCCTTAATCAAAGTGTGTCTTTTCAATCTTTTCAAAGAAGATTCTTTGGACTTACTAAATCACCTGAATTTTATACGTTTTCTGTTGTATTAAGTTCTGCTCATATCTTTATTTATCTTTTTTCTATGTTCTCAGGGTTTATTGTTTTGATCTTCTGATGTCAATTAAAACACTTGGTTATTCATTTTAATAAATATTTTACTTATAAAGATTTGAACTTTTGAAGATTCCAGCTTACTTGTAAGTTTCTAAGGGTCAGGTCCTCTCCATTGTTGCTGGCCTAAGGTTTAGTTCACCATATAGCAATGTATATATTGACCTATTTTCCCCTCGACTTTCTGTGATTCCCTACATCTCACCTTTCTTTGCAGACAAGCCATTTGAAATACCCTTAACTTATTTCACAGCCAATAAGTCATTGAAATAATGTGTATTTTTAGGGAAATCTTCTTATATAATTAGGCAGAAAATCTCACCTGCCATAGTTTTCAAAACAGCATAATTTCACTCTTCTCAATGCTTAATCTGTTGTATTACACAACCTTTGAGTATTTAGCTTTATCAATGACATGTACTTTAAAAATGTTTTAGAGATCCTACCAGTCTTTGAAAACATCCTTGTTCCTTGTTTCAGTTCCAGTTTTATGTATATATTCTGCCTTGCACCTGATTATTCCAACAATTGATGGATGGCCTTGGGAATCTAATTCTGGTATTGATAGTCTTTACTGATTGTCTCCCCTCGTAGCTGATTTTTTCATTATTGTGTAAATTTAGATCATGAGCTCATGTTTTGCTAAACAGCTGACCTTGTAAGACGCTTAGGTGTGAACGCTCGTAAGCTTCCGCAGAAAGACGGCAAAGATTTATTTGTGTCCCTCCAATGAGTTGCCCACGAGGACACCGTTTTCTACAAGTGTTGGTCCAATACTCCCTCTAGAGGCAGGGGAGTCCGACAGGGCTGATTGGCGGCCCCCGAACTGGGGCAGGGGCAGTGGGCAGCCTGTGGCCCGGGCTGGAGCCTCTTTGCATGTGTCCCTGGGACACATCTGCCTGCGAACTTCGTTCACCTGGCAGGAAACTACGATGCCCAGACCTATGGTTAGCTGTGCAGCGAGGTGTACTGTGAGGACAGGTTCCACACACACTTCAAGTAAGAGGTCGGCCTGAGTGGAAAGGTGAGAGTTTGGGCAGCTGTGCAGACAAAGAAGGCACACTTTGGCCTGGGCCTAAATGCTTGTGACACCCCACTGGACATGCCGTGCTCTGAGGGCCCTGCCCTGGGCCCCCTGCTCCCCTGCCCTTTGTTCATTCACAGCAGAGATGGCCACACCCACTCCTTCAGTGAGGGCAGAGTTCCAACCACCCTCAGCCCCGCCACCTCTCCGCAGGTTACCATGGACTACAGAGGCTGCATCCTGAGGCCAGGGCGTTCTGACAATGCCAAGGGCAGACATGATGACCTTAAATGATTTCCTCTTGTGTCAGGTTTGGTAAACTTTAGGAGCAAGGAAATGGTCCACTTTACAGAAATGTTCAAATTTACTGGCATTTCTTATATTCTCTGCTATAACATTGTCCTGATTCTTTCTGTATATTCTATACTTATGTTTTTGTTTTCCTTAATCAAAGTGTGTCTTTTCAATCTTTTCAAAGAAGATTCTTTGGACTTACTAAATCACCTGAATTTTATACGTTTTCTGTTGTATTAAGTTCTGCTCATATCTTTATTTATCTTTTTTCTATGTTCTCAGGGTTTATTGTTTTGATCTTCTGATGTCAATTAAAACACTTGGTTATTCATTTTAATAAATATTTTACTTATAAAGATTTGAACTTTTGAAGATTCCAGCTTACTTGTAAGTTTCTAAGGGTCAGGTCCTCTCCATTGTTGCTGGCCTAAGGTTTAGTTCACCATATAGCAATGTATATATTGACCTATTTTCCCCTCCACTTTCTGTGATTCCCTACATCTCACCTTTCTTTGCAGACAAGCCATTTGAAATACCCTTAACTTATTTCACAGCCAATAAGTCATTGAAATAATGTGTATTTTTAGAGAAATATTCTTATATAATTAGGCAGAAAATCTCACCTGCCATAGTTTTCAAAACAGCATAATTTCACTCTTCTCAATGCTTAATCTGTTGTATTACACAACCTTTGAGTATTTAGCTTTATCAATGACATGTACTTTAAAAATGTTTGAGAGATCCTACCAGTCTTTGAAAACATCCTTGTTCCTTGTTTCAGTTCCAGTTTTATGTATATATTCTGCCTTGCAGCTGATTATCCCAACAATTGATGGATGGCCTTGGGAATCTAATTCTGGTATTTTTAGTCTTTACTGATTGTCTCCCCTCGTAGCTGATTTCTTCATTATTGTGTAAATTTAGATCATGAGCTCATGTTTAGCTAAACAGCTGACCTTGTAAGACGCTTAGGTGTGAATGCTCGTAAGCTTCCGCAGAAAGAGGGCAAAGATTTATTTGTGTCCCTCCAATGAGTTGCCCACGAGGACACCGTTTTCTACAAGTGTTGGTCCAATACTCCCTCTAGAGGAAGGGGATTCCGACAGGGCTGATTGGCGGACCCCGATCTGGGGCAGGGGCAGTGGGCAGCCTGTGGCCCGGTCTGGAGCCTCTTTGCATGTGTCCCTGGGACACATCTGCCTGCGAACTTCGGTCACCTGGCAGGAAGCTACGATGCCCAGACCTATGGTTAGCTGTGCAGCGAGGTGTACTGTGAGGACAGGTTCCACACACACTTCAAGTAAGAGGTCGGCCTGAGTGGAAAGGTGAGAGTTTGGGCAGCTGTGCAGACAAAGAAGGCACACTTTGGCCTGGGCCTAAATGCTTGTGACACCCCACTGGACCTGCCGTGCTCTGAGGGCCCTGCCCTGGGCCCCCTGCTCCCCTGCCCTTTGCTCAGTCACAGCAGAGATGGCCACACCCACTCCTTCAGTGAGGGCAGAGTTCCAACCACCCTCAGCCCCGCCCCCTCTCCACAGGTTACCATGGACTACAGAGGCTGCATCCTGAGGCCAGGGCGTTCCGACAATGCCAAGGGCAGACATGATGACCTTAAATGATTTCCTCTTGTGTCAGGTTTGGTAAACTTTAGGAGCAAGGAAATGGTCCACTTTACAGAAATGTTCAAATTTACTGGCATTTCTTATATTCTCTGCTATAACATTGTCCTGATTCTTTCTGTATATTCTATACTTATGTTTTTGTTTTCCTTAATCAAAGTGTGTCTTTTCAATCTTTTCAAAGAAGATTCTTTGGACTTACTAAATCACCTGAATTTTATACGTTTTCTGTTGTATTAAGTTCTGCTCATATCTTTATTTATCTTTTTTCTATGTTCTCAGGGTTTATTGTTTTGATCTTCTGATGTCAATTAAAACACTTGGTTATTCATTTTAATAAATATTTTACTTATAAAGATTTGAAATTTTGAAGATTCCAGCTTACTTGTAAGTTTCTAAGGGTCAGGTCCTCTCCATTGTTGCTGGCCTAAGGTTTAGTTCACCATATAGCAATGTATATATTGACCTATTTTCCCCTCGACTTTCTGTGATTCCCTACATCTCACCTTTCTTTGCAGACAAGCCATTTGAAATACCCTTAACTTATTTCACAGCCAATAAGTCATTGAAATAATGTGTATTTTTAGAGAAATCTTCTTATATAATTAGGCAGAAAATCTCACCTGCCATAGTTTTCAAAACAGCATAATTTCACTCTTCTCAATGCTTAATCTGTTGTATTACACAACCTTTGAGTATTTAGCTTTATCAATGACATGTACTTTAAAAATGTTTTAGAGATCCTACCAGTCTTTGAAAACATCCTTGTTCCTTGTTTCAGTTCCAGTTTTATGTATATATTCTGCCTTGCACCTGATTATTCCAACAATTGATGGATGGCCTTGGGAATCTAATTCTGGTATTGTTAGTCTTTACTGATTGTCTCCCCTCGTAGCTGATTTTTTCATTATTGTGTAAATTTAGATCATGAGCTCATGTTTAGCTAAACAGCTGACCTTGTAAGACGCTTAGGTGTGAACGCTCGTAAGCTTCCGCAGAAAGATGGCAAAGATTTATTTGTGTCCCTCCAATCAGTTGCCCACGAGGACACCGTTTTCTACAAGTGTTGGTCCAATACGCCCTCTAAAGGAAGGGGATTCCGACAGGGCTGATTGGCGGCCCCCGATCTGGGGCAGGGGCAGTGGGCAGCCTGTGGCCCGGTCTGGAGCCTCTTTGCATGTGTCCCTGGGACACATCTGCCTGCGAACTTCGGTCACCTGGCAGGAAGCTACGATGCCCAGACCTATGGTTAGCTGTGCAGCGAGGTGTACTGTGAGGACAGGTTCCACACACACTTCAAGTAAGGGGTCGGCCTGAGTGGAAAGGTGAGAGTTTGGGCAGCTGTGCAGACAAAGAAGGCACACTTTGGCCTGGGCCTAAATGCTTGTGACACCCCACTGGACCTGCCGTGCTCTGAGGGCCCTGCCCTGGGCCCCCTGCTCCCCTGCCCTTTGTTCAGTCACAGCAGAGATGGCCACACCCACTCCTTCAGTGAGGGCAGAGTTCCAACCACCCTCAGCCCCGCCCCCTCTCCGCAGGTTACCATGGACTACAGAGGCTGCATCCTGAGGCCAGGGCGTTCCGACAATGCCAAGGGCAGACATGATGACCTTAAATGATTTCCTCTTGTGTCAGGTTTGGTAAACTTTAGGAGCTAGGAAATGGTCCACTTTACAGAAATGTTCAAATTTACTGGCATTTCTTATATTCTCTGCTATAACATTGTCCTGATTCTTTCTGTATATTCTATACTTATGTTTTTGTTTTCCTTAATCAAAGTGTGTCTTTTCAATCTTTTCAAAGAAGATTCTTTGGACTTACTAAATCACCTGAATTTTATACGTTTTCTGTTGTATTAAGTTCTGCTCATATCTTTATTTATCTTTTTTCTATGTTCTCAGGGTTTATTGTTTTGATCTTCTGATGTCAATTAAAACACTTGGTTATTCATTTTAATAAATATTTTACTTATAAAGATTTGAACTTTTGAAGATTCCAGCTTACTTGTAAGTTTCTAAGGGTCAGGTCCTCTCCATTGTTGCTGGCCTAAGGTTTAGTTCACCATATAGCAATGTATATATTGACCTATTTTCCCCTCGACTTTCTGTGATTCCCTACATCTCACCTTTCTTTGCAGACAAGCCATTTGAAATACCCTTAACTTATTTCACAGCCAATAAGTCATTGAAATAATGTGTATTTTTAGAGAAATCTTCTTATATAATTAGGCAGAAAATCTCACCTGCCATAGTTTTCAAAACAGCATAATTTCACTCTTCTCAATGCTTAATCTGTTGTATTACACAACCTTTGAGTATTTAGCTTTATCAATGACATGTACTTTAAAAATGTTTTAGAGATCCTACCAGTCTTTGAAAACATCCTTGTTCCTTGTTTCAGTTCCAGTTTTATGTATATATTCTGCCTTGCACCTGATTATTCCAACAATTGATGGATGGCCTTGGGAATCTAATTCTGGTATTGATAGT
Source organism: Mesoplodon mirus (assembly GCF_964341445.2). Classification (NCBI taxonomy): domain Eukaryota; kingdom Metazoa; phylum Chordata; class Mammalia; order Artiodactyla; family Ziphiidae; genus Mesoplodon; species Mesoplodon mirus. Next base: position 168,356,896 of record NC_138976.1, on the reverse strand, counting down.
CTTTACTGATTGTCTCCCCTCGTAGCTGATTTCTTCATTATTGTGTAAATTTAGATCATGAGCTCATGTTTAGCTAAACAGCTGACCTTGTAAGACGCTTAGGTGTGAACGCTCGCAAGCTTCAGGAGAAAGTCGGCAAAATTTATTTGTGTCCCTCCAATGAGTTGCCCACGAGGACACCGTTTTCTACAAGTGTTGGTCCAATACGCCCTCTAAAGGAAGGGGATTCCGACAGGGCTGATTGGCGGCCCCCGATCTGGGGCAGGGGCAGTGGGCAGCCTGTGGCCCGGTCTGGAGCCTCTTTGCATGTGTCCCTGGGACACATCTGCCTGCGAACTTCGGTCACCTGGCAGGAAGCTACGATGCCCAGACCTATGGTTAGCTGTGCAGCGAGGTGTACTGTGAGGACAGGTTCCACACACACTTCAAGTAAGAGGTCGGCCTGAGTGGAAAGGTGAGAGTTTGGGCAGCTGTGCAGACAAAGAAGGCACACTTTGGCCTGGGCCTAAATGCTTGTGACACCCCACTGGACCTGCCGTGCTCTGAGGGCCCTGCCCTGGGCCCCCTGCTCCCCTGCCCTTTGTTCAGTCACAGCAGAGATGGCCACACCCACTCCTTCAGTGAGGGCAGAGTTCCAACCACCCTCAGCCCCGCCACCTCTCCGCAGGTTACCATGGACTACAGAGGCTGCATCCTGAGGCCAGGGCGTTCCGACAATGCCAAGGGCAGACATGATGACCTTAAATGATTTCCTCTTGTGTCAGGTTTGGTAAACTTTAGGAGCAAGGAAATGGTCCACTTTACAGAAATGTTCAAATTTACTGGCATTTCTTATATTCTCTGCTATAACATTGTCCTGATTCTTTCTGTATATTCTATACTTATGTTTTTGTTTTCCTTAATCAAAGTGTGTCTTTTCAATCTTTTCAAAGAAGATTCTTTGGACTTACTAAATCACCTGAATTTTATACGTTTTCTGTTGTATTAAGTTCTGCTCATATCTTTATTTATCTTTTTTCTATGTTCTCAGGGTTTATTGTTTTGATCTTCTGATGTCAATTAAAACACTTGGTTATTCATTTTAATAAATATTTTACTTATAAAGATTTGAACTTTTGAAGATTCCAGCGTTCTTGTAAGTTTCTAAGGGTCAGGTCCTCTCCATTGTTGCTGGCCTAAGGTTTAGTTCACCATATAGCAATGTATATATTGACCTATTTTCCCCTCGACTTTCTGTGATTCCCTACATCTCACCTTTCTTTGCAGACAAGCCATTTGAAATACCCTTAACTTATTTCACAGCCAATAAGTCATTGAAATAATGTGTATTTTTAGAGAAATCTTCTTATATAATTAGGCAGAAAATCTCACCTGCCATAGTTTTCAAAACAGCATAATTTCACTCTTCTCAATGCTTAATCTGTTGTATTACACAACCTTTGAGTATTTAGCTTTATCAATGACATGTACTTTAAAAATGTTTTAGAGATCCTACCAGTCTTTGAAAACATCCTTGTTCCTTGTTTCAGTTCCAGTTTTATGTATATAATCTGCCTTGCACCTAATTACTCCAACAATTGATGGATGGCCTTGGGAATCTAATTCTGGTATTGTTAGTCTTTACTGATTGTCTCCCCTCGTAGCTGATTTTTTCATTATTGTGTAAATTTAGATCATGAGCTCATGTTTAGCTAAACAGCTGACCTTGTAAGACGCTTAGGTGTGAACGCTCGTAAGCTTCCGCAGAAAGATGGCAAAGATTTATTTGTGTCCCTCCAATCAGTTGCCCACGAGGACACCGTTTTCTACAAGTGTTGGTCCAATACGCCCTCTAAAGGAAGGGGATTCCGACAGGGCTGATTGGCGGCCCCCGATCTGGGGCAGGGGCAGTGGGCAGCCTGTGGCCCGGTCTGGAGCCTCTTTGCATGTGTCCCTGGGACACATCTGCCTGCGAACTTCGGTCACCTGGCAGGAAGCTACGATGCCCAGACCTATGGTTAGCTGTGCAGCGAGGTGTACTGTGAGGACAGGTTCCACACACACTTCAAGTAAGGGGTCGGCCTGAGTGGAAAGGTGAGAGTTTGGGCAGCTGTGCAGACAAAGAAGGCACACTTTGGCCTGGGCCTAAATGCTTGTGACACCCCACTGGACCTGCCGTGCTCTGAGGGCCCTGCCCTGGGCCCCCTGCTCCCCTGCCCTTTGTTCAGTCACAGCAGAGATGGCCACACCCACTCCTTCAGTGAGGGCAGAGTTCCAACCACTCTCAGCCCCGCCACCTCTCCGCAGGTTACCATGGACTACAGAGGCTGCATCCTGAGGCCAGGGCGTTCCGACAATGCCAAGGGCAGACATGATGACCTTAAATGATTTCCTATTGTGTCAGGTTTGGTAAACTTTAGGAGCAAGGAAATGGTCCACTTTAGAGAAATGTTCAAATTTACTGGCATTTCTTATATTCTCTGCTATAACATTGTCCTGATTCTTTCTGTATATTCTATACTTATGTTTTTGTTTTCCTTAATCAAAGTGTGTCTTTTCAATCTTTTCAAAGAAGATTCTTTGGACTTACTAAATCACCTGAATTTTATACGTTTTCTGTTGTATTAAGTTCTGCTCATATCTTTATTTATCTTTTTTCTATGTTCTCAGGGTTTATTGTTTTGATCTTCTGATGTCAATTAAAACACTTGGTTATTCATTTTAATAAATATTTTACTTATAAAGATTTGAACTTTTGAAGATTCCAGCTTACTTGTAAGTTTCTAAGGGTCAGGTCCTCTCCATTGTTGCTGGCCTAAGGTTTAGTTCACCATATAGCAATGTATATATTGACCTATTTTCCCCTCGACTTTCTGTGATTCCCTACATCTCACCTTTCTTTGCAGACAAGCCATTTGAAATACCCTTAACTTATTTCACAGCCAATAAGTCATTGAAATAATGTGTATTTTTAGAGAAATCTTCTTATATAATTAGGCAGAAAATCTCACCTGCCATAGTTTTCAAAACAGCATAATTTCACTCTTCTCAATGCTTAATCTGTTGTATTACACAACCTTTGAGTATTTAGCTTTATCAATGACATGTACTTTAAAAATGTTTTAGAGATCCTACCAGTCTTTGAAAACATCCTTGTTCCTTGTTTCAGTTCCAGTTTTATGTATATATTCTGCCTTGCACCTGATTATTCCAACAATTGATGGATGGCCTTGGGAATCTAATTCTGGTATTGATAGTCTTTACTGATTGTCTCCCCTCGTAGCTGATTTTTTCATTATTGTGTAAATTTAGATCATGAGCTCATGTTTAGCTAAACAGCTGACCTTGTAAGACGCTTAGGTGTGAACGCTCGTAAGCTTCCGCAGAAAGACGGCAAAGATTTATTTGTGTCCCTCCAATGAGTTGCCCACGAGGACACCGTTTTCTACAAATGTTGGTCCAATACTCCCTCTAGAGGATGGGGACTCCGACAGGGCTGATTGGCGGCCCCCGATCTGGGGCAGGGGCAGTGGGCAGCCTGTGGCCCGGGCTGGAGCCTCTTTGCATGTGTCCCTGGGACACATCTGCCTGCGAACTTTGGTCACCTGGCAGGAAACTACGATGCCCAGAACTATGGTTAGCGGTGCAGCGAGGTGAACTGTGAGGACAGGTTCCACACATACTTCAAGTAAGAGGTCGGCCTGAGTGGAAAGGTGAGAGTTTGGGCAGCTGTGCAGACAAAGAAGGCGCCCTTTGGCCTGGGCCTAAATGCTTGTGACACCCCACTGGACCTGCCGTGCTCTAAGGGCCCTGCCCTGGGACCCCTGCTCCCCTGCCCTTTGTTCAGTCACAGCAGAGATGGCCACACCCACTCCTTCAGTGAGGGCAGAGTTCCAACCACCCTCAGCCCCGCCCCCTCTCCACAGGTTACCATGGACTACAGAGGCTGCATCCTAATGCCAGGGCGTTCCGACAATGCCAAGGGCAGACATGATGACCTTAAATGATTTCCTCTTGTGTCAGGTTTGGTAAACTTTAGGAGCTAGGAAATGGTCCACTTTAGAGAAATGTTCAAATTTACTTGCATTTCTTATATTCTCTGCTATAACATTGTCCTGATTCTTTCTGTATATTCTATACTTATGTTTTTGTTTTCCTTAATCAAAGTGTGTCTTTTCAATCTTTTCAAAGAAGATTCTTTGGACTTACTAAATCACCTGAATTTTATACGTTTTCTGTTGTATTAAGTTCTGCTCATATCTTTATTTATCTTTTTTCTATATTCTCAGGGTTTATTGTTTTGATCTTCTGATGTCAATTCAAACACTTGGTTATTCATTTTAATAAATATTTTACTTATAAAGATTTGAACTTTTGAAGATTCCAGGTTACTTGTAAGTTTCTAAGGGTCAGGTCCTCTCCATTGTTGCTGGCCTAAGGTTTAGTTCACCATATAGCAATGTATATATTGACCTATTTTCCCCTCGACTTTCTGTGATTCCCTACATCTCACCTTTCTTTGCGGACAAGCCATTTGAAATACCCTTAACTTATTTCACAGCCAATAAGTCATTGAAATAATGTGTATTTTTAGAGAAATCTTCTTATATAATTAGGCAGAAAATCTCACCTGCCATAGATTTCAAAACAGCATAATTTCAATCTTCTCAATTCTTAATCTGTTGTATTATACAACCTTTGAGTATTTAGCTTTATCAATGACATGTACTTTAAAAATGTTTTAGAGATCCTACCAGTCTTTGAAAACATCCTTGTTCCTTGTTTCAGTTCCAGTTTTATGTATATATTCTGCCTTGCACCTGATTATTCCAACAATTGATGGATGGCCTTGGGAATCTAATTCTGGTATTGATAGTCTTTACTGATTGTCTCCCCTCGTAGCTGATTTGTTCATTATTGTGTAAATTTAGATCATGAGCTCATGTTTAGCTAAACAGCTGACCTTGTAAGACGCTTAGGTGTGAACGCTCGTAAGCTTCAGAAGAAAGTCGGCAAAGATTTATTACTGTCCCTCCAATGAGTTGCCCACGAGGACACCGTTTTCTACAAGTGTTGGTCCAATACTCCCTGTAGAGGCAAGGGACTCCGACAGGGCTGATTGGCGGCCCCCGATCTGGGGCAGGGGCAGTGGGCAGCCTGTTGCCCGGGCAGGAGCCTCTCTGCATGTGTCCCTGGGACCCATCTGCCTGCGATCTTTGGTCACCTGACAGGAAGCTACGATGCCCAGACCTATGGTTAGCTGTGCAGCGAGGTGCACTGCGCGGACAGGTTCCACACCACTTCAAGTAAGAGGTCGGCCTGAGTGGAAAGGTGAGAGTTTGGGCAGCTGTGCAGACAAAGAAGGCGCCCTTTGGCCTGGGCCTAAATGCTTGTGACACCCCACTGGACCTGCCGGGCTCTGTAGGCCCTGCCCTGGGCCCCCTGCTCCCCTGCCCTTTGTTCAGTCACAGCAGAGATGGCCACACCCACTCCTTCAGTGAGGGCAGAGTTCCAACCACCCTCAGCCCCGCCCCCTCTCCGCAGGTTACCATGGACTACAGAGGCTGCATCCTGAGGCCAGGGCGTTCCGAGAATGCCAAGGGCAGACATGATGACCTTAAATGATTTCCTCTTGTGTCAGGTTTGGTAAAATTTAGGAGCTAGGGAATGGTCCACTTTACAGAAATGTTCAAATTTACTGGCATTTCCTATATTCTCTGCTATAACATTGTCCTGATTCTTTCTGTATATTCTTTACTTATGTTTTTGTTTTTCTTAATCAAAGTGTGTCTTTTCAATCTTTTCAAAGAAGATTCTTTGGACTTACTAAATCACCTGAATTTTATACGTTTTCTGTTGTATTAAGTTCTGCTCATATCTTTATTTATCTTTTTTCTATGTTCTCAGGGTTTATTGTTTTGATCTTCTGATGTCAATTAAAACACTTGGTTATTCATTTTAATAAATATTTTACTTATAAATATTTGAACTTTTGAAGATTCCAGCTTACTTGTAAGTTTCTAAGGGTCAGGTCCTCTCCATTGTTGCTGGCCTAAGGTTTAGTTCACCATATAGCAATGTATATATTGACCTATTTTCCCCTCGACTTTCTGTGATTCCCTACATCTCACCTTTCTTTGCAGACAAGCCATTTGAAATACCCTTAACTTAGTTCACAGCCAATAAGTCATTGAAATAATGTGTATTTTTTACGGAAATCTTCTTATATAATTAGGCAGAAAATCTCACCTGCCATATTTTTCAAAACAGCATAATTTCACTCTTCTCAATGCTTAATCTGTTGTATTACACAACCTTTGAGTATTTAGCTTTATCAATGACATGTACTTTAAAAATATTTTAGAGATCCTACCAGTCTTTGAAAACATCCTTGTTCCTTGTTTCAGTTCCAGTTTTATGTATATTTTCTGCCTTGCACCTGATTATTCCAACAATTGATGGATGGCCTTGGGAATCTAATTCTGGTATTGATAGTCTTTACTGATTGTCTCCCCTCGTAGCTGATTTTTTTCATTATTGTGTAAATTTAGATCATGAGCTCATGTTTAGCTAAACAGCTGACCTTGTAAGACGCTTAGGTGTGAACGCTCGTAAGCTTCCACAGAAAGACGGCAAAGATTTATTTGTGTCCCTCCAATGAGTTGCCCACGAGGACACCGTTTTCTACAAGTGTTGGTCCAATACTCCCTCTAGAGGAAGGGGACTCTGACAGGGCTGATTGGCGGCCCCCGATCTGGGGCAGGGGCAGTGTGCAGCCTGTGGCCCGGGCTGGAGCCTCTTTGCATGTGTCCCTGGGACACATCTGCCTGCGATCTTCGGTCACCTGGCAGAAAGATACGATGCCCAGACCTATGGTTAGCTGTGCAGAGAGGTGTACTGTGAGGACAGGTTCCACACACACTTCAAGTAAGAGGTCAGCCTGAGTGGAAAGGTGAGAGTTTGGGCAGCTGTGCAGACAAAGAAGGTGCCCTTTGGCCTGGGCCTAAATGCTTGTGACACCCCACTGGACCTGCCGTGCTCTGAGGGCCCTGCCCTGGGCCCCCTGCTCCCCTGCCCTTTGTTCAGTCACAGCAGAGATGGCCACACCCACTCCTTCAGTGAGGGCAGAGTTCCAACCACCCTCAGCCCCGCCCCCTCTCCGCAGGTTACCATGGACTACAGAGGCTGCATCCTGAGGCCAGGGCGTTCCGAGAATGCCAAGGGCAGACATGATGACCTTAAATGATTTCCTCTTGTGTCAGGTTTGGTAAACTTTAGGAGCTAGGGAATGGTCCACTTTACAGAAATGTTCAAATTTACTGGCATTTCATATATTCTCTGCTATAACATTGTCCTGATTCTTTCTGTATATTCTTTTTTTTTTTTTTTTTTTTTTTTTTTGCGGTATGCGGGCCTCTCACTGTTGTGGCCTCCCCCGTTGCGGAGCACAGGCTCCGGATGCGCAGGCCCAGCGGCCATGGCTCACGGGCACAGCCGCTCCGCGGCATATGGGATCCTCCCAGACCGGGGCACGAACCCGTATCCCCTGCATCGGCAGGCGGACTCTCAACCACTGCGCCACCAGGGAGGCCCCCTGTATATTCTTTACTTATGTTTTTGTTTTCCTTAATCAAAGTGTGTCTTTTCAATCTTTTCAAAGAAGATTCTTTGGACTTACTAAATCACCTCAATTTTATACGTTTTCTGTTGTATTAAGTTCTGCTCATATCTTTATTTATCTTTTTTCTATGTTCTCAGGGTTTATTGTTTTGATCTTCTGATGTCAATTAAAACACTTGGTTATTCATTTTAATAAATATTTTACTTATAAAGATTTGAACTTTTGAAGATTCCAGCTTACTTGTAAGTTTCTAAGGGTCAGGTCCTCTCCATTGTTGCTGGCCTAAGGTTTAGTTCACCATATAGCAATGTATATATTGACCTATTTTCCCCTCGACTTTCTGTGATTCCCTACATCTCACCTTTCTTTGCAGACAAGCCATTTGAAATACCCTTAACTTATTTCAAGGCCAATAAGTCATTGAAATAATGAGTATTTTTAGAGAAATCTTCTTATATAATTAGGCAGAAAATCTCACCTGCCATAGTTTTCAAAACAGCATAATTTCACTCTTCTCAATGCTTAAACTGTTGTATTACACAACCTTTGAGTATTTAGCTTTATCAATGACATGTCCTTTAAAAATGTTTTAGAGATCCTACCAGTCTTTGAAAACATCCTTGTTCCTTGTTTCAGTTCCAGTTTTTTGTATATATTCTGCCTTGCACCTGATTATTCCAACAATTGATGGATGGCCTTGGGAATCTAATTCTGGTATTGATAGTCTTTACTGATTGTCTCCCCTCGTAGCTGATTTCTTCATTATTGTGTAAATTTAGATCATGAGCTCATGTTTAGCTAAACAGCTGACCTTGTAAGACGCTTAGGTGTGAACGCTCGTAAGCTTCAGAAGAAAGTCGGCAAAGATTTATTACTGTCCCTCCAATGAGTTGCCCACGAGGACACCGTTTTCTACAAGTGTTGGTCCAATACTCCCTCTAGAGGCAGGGGACTCCGACAGGGCTGATTGGCGGCCCCCGATCTGGGGCAGGGGCAGTGGGCAGCCTGTTGCCCGGGCAGGAGCCTCTTTGCATGTGTCCCTGGAACCCACCTGCCTGCGAACTTCGGTCACCTGGCAGGAAGCTACGATGCCCGGACCTATGGTTAGCTGTGCAGCGAGGTGTACTGCGCGGACAGGTTCCACACACACTTCAAGTAAGATGTCGGCCTGAGTGGAAAGGTGAGAGTTTGGGCATCTGTGCAGAAAAAGAAGGCGCCCTTTGACCTGGGCCTAAATGCTTGTGACACCCCACTGGACTTGCCGGGCTCTGAGTGCCCAGCCCTGGGCCCCCTGCTCCCCTGCCCTTTGTTCAGTCACAGCATAGATGGCCACACCCACTCCTTCAGTGAGGGCAGAGTTCCAACCACCCTCAGCCCCGCCCCCTCTCCGCAGGTTACCATGGACTACAGAGGCTGCATCCTGAGGCCAGGGCATTCCGAGAATGCCAAGGGCAGACATGATGACCTTAAATGATTTCCTCTTGTGTCAGGTTTGGTAAACTTTAGGAGCTAGGACATGGTCCATTTTACAGAAATGTTCAAATTTACTGGCATTTCATATATTCTCTGCTATAACTTTGGCCTGATTCTTTCTGTATATTCTTTACTTATGTTTTTGTTTTCCTTAATCAAAGTGTGTCTTTTCAATCTTTTCAAAGAAGATTCTTTGGACTTACTAAATCACCTCAATTTTATTCGTTTTCTGTTGTATTAAGTTCTGCTCATATCTTTATTTATCTTTTTTCTATGTTCTCAGGGTTTATTGTTTTGATCTTCTGATGTCAATTAAAACACTTGGTTATTCATTTTAATAAATATTTTACTTATAAAGATTTGAACTTTTGAAGATTCCAGCTTACTTGTAAGTTTCTAAGGGACCGGTCCTCTCCATTGTTGCTGGCCTAAGGATTAGTTCACCATATAGCAATGTATATATTGACCTATTTTCCCCTCGACTTTCTGTGATTCCCTACATCTCACCTTTCTTTGCAGACAAGCCATTTGAAATACCCTTAACTTATTTCAAGGCCAATAAGTCATTGAAATAATGTGTATTTTTTAGATAAATCTTCTTATATAATTAGGCAGAAAATCTCACCTGCCATAGTTTTCAAAACAGCATAATTTCACTCTTCTCAATGCTTAATCTGTTGTATTACACAACCTTTGAGTATTTAGCTTTATCAATGACATGTACTTTAAAAATGTTTTAGAGATCCTACCAGTCTTTGAAAACATCCTTGTTCCTTGTTTCAGTTCCAGTTTTATGTATATTTTCTGCCTTGCACCTGATTATTCCAACAATTGATGGATGGCCTTGGGAATCTAATTCTGGTATTGATAGTTTTTGCTGATTGTCTCCCCATGTAGCTGATTTCTTCATTATTGTGTAAATTTAGATCATGAGCTCATGTTTAGCTAAACAGCTAACCTCGTAAGACGCTTAGGTGTGAACGCTCGTAAGCTTCAGCAGAAAGTCGGCAAAGAATTATTTGTGTCCCTCCAATGAGTTGCCCACGAGGACACCGTTTTCTACAAGTGTTGGTCCAATACTCCCTCTAGAGGCAGGGGACTCCGACAGGGCTGATTGGCAGCCCCCGATCTGGGGCAGGGGCAGTGGGCAGCCTGTGGCCCAGGCAGGAGCCTCTCTGCATGTCTCCCTGGGACCCATCTCCCTGCGATCTTCGGTCACCTGACAGGAAGCTACAATGCCCAGACCTATGGTTAGCTCTGCAGCGAGGTGCACTGCGTGGACAGGTTCCACACACACTTCAAGTAAGAGGTCGGCCTGAGTGGAAAGGTGAGAGTTTGGGCAGCTGTGCAGACAAAGAAGGCGCCCTTTGGCCTGGGCCTAAATGCTTGTGACACCCCACTGGACCTGCCGTGCTCTGAGGGCCCTGCCCTGGGCCCCCTGCTCCCCTGCCCTTTGTTCAGTCACAGCAGAGATGGCCACACCCACTCCTTCAGTGAGGGCAGAGTTCCAAACACCCTCAGCCCCGCCCCCTCTCCGCAGGTTACCATGGACTACAGAGGCTGCATCCTGAGGCCAGGGCGTTCCGAGAATGCCAAGGGCAGACATGATGACCTTAAATGATTTCCTCTTGTGTCAGGTTTGGTAAACTTTAGGAGCTAGGAAATGGTCCACTTTACAGAAATGTTCAAATTTACTGGCATTTCTTATATTCTCTGCTATAACATTGTCCTGATTCTTTCTGTATATTCTATACTTATGTTTTTGTTTTCCTTAATCAAAGTGTGTCTTTTCAATCTTTTCAAAGAAGATTCTTTGGACTTACTAAATCACCTCAATTTTATACGTTTTCTGTTGTATTAAGTTCTGCTCATATCTTTATTTATCTTTTTTCTATGTTCTCAGGGTTTATTGTTTTGATCTTCTGATGTCAATTAAAACACTTGGTTATTCATTTTAATAAATATTTTACTTATAAAGATTTGAACTTTTGAAGATTCCAGCTTACTTGTAAGTTTCTAAGGGTCAGGTCCTCTCCATTGTTGCTGGCCTAAGGTTTAGTTCACCATATAGCAATGTATATATTGACCTATTTTCCCCTCGACTTTCTGTGATTCCCTACATCTCACCTTTCTTTGCAGACAAGCCATTTGAAATACCCTTAACTTATTTCACAGCCAATAAGTCATTGAAATAATGTGTATTTTTAGAGAAATCTTCTTATATAATTAGGCAGAAAATCTCACCTGCCATAGTTTTCAAAACAGCATAATTTCACTCTTATCAATTCTTAATCTGTTGTATTACACAACCTTTGAGTATTTAGCTTTATCAATGACATGTACTTTAAAAATGTTTTAGAGATCCTACCAGTCTTTGAAAACATCCTTGTTCCTTGTTTCAGTTCCAGTTTTATGTATATATTCTGCCTTGCACCTGATTATTCCAACAATTGATGGATGGCCTTGGGAATCTAATTCTGGTATTGATAGTCTTTACTGATTGTCTCCCCTCGTAGCTGATTTCTTCATTATTGTGTAAATTTAGATCATGAGCTCATGTTTAGCTAAACAGCTGACCTTGTAAGACGCTTAGGTGTGAACGCTCGTAAGCTTCCGCAGAAAGACGGCAAAGATTTATTTGTGTCCCTCCAATGAGTTGCCCACGAGGACACCGTTTTCTACAAGTGTTGGTCCAATACTCCCTCTAGAGGAAGGGGACTCCGACAGGGCTGATTGGCTGCCCCCGATCTGGGGCAGGGGCAGTGGGCAGCCTGTGGCCCGGGCAGGAGCCTCTTTGCATGTGTCCCTGGGACACATCTGCCTGTGAACTTCGGTCACCTGGCAGGAAGCTACGATGCCCAGACCTATGGTTAGCTGTGCAGCGAGGTGTACTGTGAGGACAGGTTCCACACACACTTTAAGTAAGAGGTCGGCCTGAGTGGAAAGGTGAGAGTTTGGGCAGCTGTGCAGACAAAGAAGGCGCCCTTTGGCCTGGGCCTAAATGCTTGTGACACCCCACTGGACCTGCCGTGCTCTGAGGGCCCTGCCCTGGGCCCCCTGCTCCCCTGCCCTTTGTTCAGTCACAGCAGAGATGGCCACACCCACTCCTCCAGTGAGGCCAGAGTTCCAACCACCCTCAGCCCCGCCCCCTCTCCGCAGGTTACCATGGACTACAGAGGCTGCATCCTGAGACCAGGGCGTTCCGAGAAAGCCAAGGGCAGACATGATGACCTTAAATGATTTCCTCTTGTGTCAGGTTTGGTAAACTTTAGGAGCTAGGAAATGGTCCACTTTACAATAATGTTCAAATTTACTGGCATTTCATATATTCTCTGCTATAACATTGTCCTGATTCTTTCTGTATATTCTATACTTATGTTTTTGTTTTCCTTAATCAAAGTGTGTCTTTTCAATCTTTTCAAAGAAGCTTCTTTGGACTTACTAAATCACCTCAACTTTATACGTTTTCTGTTTTATTAAGTTCTGCTCATATCTTTATTTATCTTTTTTCTATGTTCTCAGGGTTTATTGTTTTGATCTTCTGATGTCAATTCAAACACTTGGTTATTCATTTTAATAAATATTTTACTCATAAAGATTTGAACTTTTGAAGATTCCAGCTTACTTGTAAGTTTCTAAGGGTCAGGTCCTCTCCATTGTTCCTGGCCTAAGGTTTAGTTCACCATATAGCAATGTATATATTGACCTATTTTCCCCTCGACTTTCTGTGATTCCCTACATCTCACCTTTCTTTGCAGACAAGCCATTTGAAATACCCTTAACTTATTTCACAGCCAATAAGTCATTGAAATAATGTGTATTTTTAGAGAAATCTTCTTATATAATTAGGCAGAAAATCTCACCTGCCATAGTTTTCAAAACAGCATAATTTCACTCTTCTCAATGCTTAATCTGTTGTATTACACAACCTTTGAGTATTTAGCTTTATCAATGACATGTACTTTAAAAATGTTTTCGAGATCCTACCAGTCTTTGAAAACATCCTTGTTCCTTGTTTCAGTTCCAGTTTTATGTATATATACTGCCTTGCACCTGATTATTCCAACAATTGATGGATGGCCTTGGGAATCTAATTCTGGTATTGATAGTCTTTACTGATTGTCTCCCCTCGTAGCTGATTTCTTCATTATTGTGTAAATTTAGATCATGAGCTCATGTTTAGCTAAACAGCTGACCATGTAAGACGCTTCGGTGTGAACGCTCGTAAGCTTCCGCAGAAAGACGGCAAAGATTTATTTGTGTCCCTCCAATGAGTTACCCACGAGGACACTGTTTTCTACAAGTGTTGGTCCAATACTCCCTCTAGAGGAAGGGGACTCCGACAGGGCTGATTGGCGGCCCCCGATTTGCGGCACGGGCAGTGGGCAGCCTGTGGCCCGGGCAGGAGCCTCTTTGCATGTGTCCCTGGGACACATCTGCCTGCGAACTTCGGTCACCTGGCAGGAAGCTACGATGCCCAGACCTATGGTTAGCTGTGCAGCGAGGTGTACTGTGAGGACAGGTTACACACACACTTCAAGTAAGAGGTCGGCCTGAGTGGAAAGTTGAGAGTTTGGGCAGCTGTGCAGACAAAGAAGGCGCCCTTTGGACTGGGCCTAAATGCTTGTGACACCCCACTGGACCTGCCGTGCTCTGAGGGCCCTGCCCTGTGCCCCCTCCTCCCCTGCCCTTTTTTCAGTCACAGCAGAGATGGCCACACCCACTCCTTAAGTGTAGGCAGTGTTCCAACCACCCTCAGCCCCGCCCCCTCTCCGCAGGTTACCATGGACTTCAGAGGCTGCATCCTGAGGCCAGGGCGTTCCGAGAATGCCAAGGGCAGACATGATGACCTTAAATGATTGCCTCTTGTGTCAGGTTTGGTAAACTTTAGGAGCTAGGAAATGGTCCACTTTACAGAAATGTTCAAATTTACTGGCATTTCTTATATTCTCTGCTATAACTTTGTCCTGATTCTTTCTGTATATTCTTTACTTATGTTTTTGTTTTCCTTAATCAAAGTGTGTCTTTTCAATCTTTTCAAAGAAGATTCTTTGGACTTACTAAATCACGTCAATTTTATACGTTTTCTGTTGTATTAAGTTCTGCTCATATCTTTATTTATCTTTTTTCTATGTTCTCAGGGTTTATTGTTTTGATCTTCTGATGTCAATTAAAACACTTGGTTATTCATTTTAATAAATATTTTACTTATAAAGATTTGAACTTTTGAAGATTCCAGCTTACTTGTAAGTTTCTAAGGGTCAGGTCCTCTCCATTGTTGCTGGCCTAAGGTTTAGTTCACCATATAGCAATGTATATATTGACCTATTTTCCCCTCGACTTTCTGTGATTCCCTACATCTCACCTTTCTTTGCAGACAAGCCATTTGAAATACCCTTAACTTAGTTCACAGCCAATAAGTCATTGAATTAATGTGTATTTTTAGAGAAATCTTCTTATATAATTAGGCAGAAAATCTCACCTGCCATAGTTTTCAAAACAGCATAATTTCACTCTTCTCAATGCTTAATCTGTGGTATTACACAACCTTTGAGTATTTAGCTTTATCAATGACATGTACTTTAAAAATGTTTTAGAGATCCTACCAGTCTTTGAAAACATCCTTGTTCCTTGTTTCAGGTCCAGTTTTATGTATATATTCTGCCTTGCACCTGATTATCCCAACAATTGATGGATGGCCTTGGGAATCTAATTCTGGTATTGATAGTCTTTACTGATTGTCTCCCCTCGTAGCTGATTTTTTCATTATTGTGTAAATTTAGATCATGAGCTCATGTTTAGCTAAACAGCTGACCTTGTAAGACGCTTAGGTGTGAACGCTCGTAAGCTTCCGCAGAAAGACGGCAAAGATTTATTTGTGTCCCTCCAATGAGTTGCCCACGAGGACACCGTTTTCTACAAGTGTTGGTCCAATACTCCCTCTAGAGGCAGGGGACTCCGACAGGGCTGATTGGCGGCCCCCGATCTGGGGCAGGGGCAGTGGGCAGCCTGTGGCCCGGGCTGGAGCCTCTTTGCATGTGTCCCTGGGACACATCTGCCTGCGAACTTCGTTCACCTGGCAGGAAACTACGATGCCCAGACCTATGGTTAGCTGTGCAGCGAGGTGTACTGTGAGGACAGGTTCCACACACACTTCAAGTAAGAGGTCGGCCTGAGTGGGAAGGTGAGAGTTTGGGCAGCTGTGCAGACAAAGAAGGTGCCCTTTGGCCTGGGCCTAAATGCTTGTGACAGCCCACTGGACCTGCCGTGCTCTGAGGGCCCTGCCCTGGGTCCCCTGCTCCCCTGCCCTTTGTTCAGTCACAGCAGAGATGGCCACACCCACTCCTTCAGTGAGGGCAGAGTTCCAACCACCCTCAGCCCCGCCCCCTCTCCGCAGGTTACCATGGACTACAGAGGCTGCATCCTGAGGCCAGGGCGTTCCGAGAATGCCAAGGGCAGACATGATGACCTTAAATGATTTCCTCTTGTGTCAGGTTTGGTAAACTTTAGGAGCTAGGAAATGGTCCACTTTACAGAAATGTTCAAATTTACTGGCATTTCATATATTCTCTGTTATAACATTGTCCTGATTCTTTCTGTATATTCTTTACTTATGTTTCTGTTTTCCTTAATCAAAGTGTGTCTTTTCAATCTTTTCAAAGAAGATTCTTTGGACTTACTAAATCACCTCAATTTTTTCCGTTTTCTGTTGTATTAAGTTCTGCTCATATCTTTATTTATCTTTTTTCTATGTTCTCAGGGTTTATTGTTTTGATCTTCTGATGTCAATTAAAACACTTGGTTATTCATTTTAATAAATATTTTACTTATAAAGATTTGAACTTTTGAAGATTCCAGCTTACTTGTAAGTTTCTAAGGGTCAGGTCCTCTCCATTGTTGCTGGCCTAAGGTTTAGTTCACCACATAGCAATGTATATATTGACCTATTTTCCCCTCGACTTTCTGTGATTCCCTCCATCTCACCTTTCTTTGCAGACAAGCCATTTGAAATACCCTTAACTTATTTCACAGCCAATAAGTCATTGAAATAATGTGTATTTTTAGAGAAATCTTCTTATATAATTAGGCAGAAAATCTCACCTGCCATAGTTTTCAAAACAGCATAATTTCACTCTTCTCAATGCTTAATCTGTTGTATTACACAACCTTTGAGTATTTAGCTTTATCAATGACATGTATTTTAAAAATGTTTTAGAGATCCTACCAGTCTTTGAAAACATCCTTGTTCCTTGTTTCAGTTCCAGTTTTATGTATATATTCTGCCTTGCACCTGATTATTCCAACAATTGATGGATGGCCTTGGGAACCTAATTCTGGTATTGATAGTCTTTACTGATTGTCTCCCCACGTAGCTGATTTCTTCATTATTGTGTAAATTTACATCATGAGCTCATGTTTAGCTAAACAGCTGACCTTCTAAGACGCTTAGGTGTGAACGCTCGTAAGCTTCAGCAGAAAGACGGCAAAGATTTATTTGTGTCCCTCCAATGAGTTGCCCACGAGGACACCGTTTTCTACAAGTGTTGGTACAATACTCCCTCTAGAGGAAGGGGACTCCGACAGGGCTGATTGGCGGCCCCCGATCTGGGGCAGGGGCAGTGGGCAGCCTGTGGCCCGGGCAGGAGCCTCTTTGCATGTGTCCCTGGGACACATCTGCCTGCGAACTTTGGTCACCTGGCAGGAAGCTACGATGCCCAGACCTATGGTTAGCTGTGCAGCGAGGTGTACTGTGAGGACAGGTTCCACACACACTTCAAGTAAGAGGTCGGCCTGAGTGGGAAGGTGAGAGTTTGGGCAGCTGTGCAGACAAAGAAGGCGCCCTTTGGCCTGGGCCTAAATGCTTGTGAGAGCCCACTGGACCTGCCGTGCTCTGAGGGCCCTGCCCTGGGCCCCCTGCTCCCCTGCCCTTTGTTCAGTCACAGCAGAGATGGCCACACCCACTCCTTCAGTGAGGGCAGAGTTCCAACCACCCTCAGCCCTGCCCCCTCTCCGCAGGTTACCATGGAGTACAGAGGCTGCATCCTGAGGCCAGGGCGTTCCGACAATGCCAAGGGCAGACATGATGACCTTAAATGATTTCCTCTTGTGTCAGGTTTGGTAAACTTTAGGAGCTAGGAAATGGTCCACTTTACAGAAATGTTCAAATTTACTGACATTTCATATATTCTCTGTTATAACATTGTCCTGATTCTTTCTGTATATTCTTTACTTATGTTTTTTTTTTCCTTAATCAAAGTGTGTCTTTTCAATCTTTTCAAAGAAGATTCTTTGGACTTACTAAATCACCTCAATTTTTTCCGTTTTCTGTTGTATTAAGTTCTGCTCATATCTTTATTTATCTTTTTTCTATGTTCTCAGGGTTTGTTGTTTTGATCTTCTGATGTCAATTAAAACACTTGGTTATTCATTTTAATAAATATTTTACTTATAAAGATTTGAACTTTTGAAGATTCCAGCTTACTTGTAAGTTTCTAAGGGTCAGGTCCTCTCCATTGTTGCTGGCCTAAGGTTTAGTTCACCATATAGCAATGTATATATTGACCTATTTTCCCCTCGACTTTCTGTGATTCCCTACATCTCACCTTTCTTTGCAGACAAGCCATTTGAAATACCCTTAACTTATTTCACAGCCAATAAGTCATTGAAATAATGTGTATTTTTAGAGAAATCTTCTTATATAATTAGGCAGAAAATCTCACTTGCCATAGTTTTCAAAACAGCATAATTTCACTCTTCTCAATTTTTAATCTGCTGTATTACACAACCTTTGAGTATTTAGCTTTATCAATGACATGTACTTTAAAAATGTTTTAGACGTCCTACCAGTCTTTGAAAACATCCTTGTTCCTTGTTTCAGTTCCAGTTTTATGTATATATTCTGCCTTGCACCTGATTATTCCAACAATTAATGGATGGCCTTGGGAATCTAATTCTGGTATTGATAGTCTTTACAGATTGTCTCCCATCGTAGCTGATTTCTTCATTATTGTGTAAATTTACATCATGAGCTCATGTTTAGCTAAACAGCTGACCTTGTAAGACGCTTAGGTGTGAACGCTCGTAAGCTTCCGCAGAAAGACGGCAAAGATTTATTTGTGTCCCTCCAATGAGTTGCCCACGAGGACACCGTTTTCTACAAGTGTTGGTCCAATACTCCCTCTAGAGGAAGGGGATTCCGACAGGGCTGATTGGCGGCCCACGATCTGGGGCAGGGGCAGTGGGCCGCCTGTGGCCCGGGCTGGAGCCTCTTTGCATGTGTCCCTGGGACACATCTGCCTGCGAACTTCGGTCACCTGGCAGGAAGCTACGATGCCCAGACCTATGGTTAGCTGTGCAGCGAAGTGCACTGTGAGGACAGGTTCCACACACACTTCAAGTAAGAGGTCGGCCTGAGTGGAAAGGTGAGAGTTTGGGCAGCTCTGCAAACAAAGAAGGCGCCCTTTGGCCTGGGCCTAAATGCTTGTGACACTCCACTGGACCTGCCTGCTCTGAGGGCCCTGCCCTGGGCCCCCTGCTCCCCTGCCCTTTGTTCAGTCACAGCAGAGATGGCCACACCCACTCCTTCAGTGAGGGCAGAGTTCCAACCACCCTCAGCCCCGCCCCCTCTCCGCAGATTACCATGGACTACAGAGGCTGCATCCTGAGGCCAGGGCGTTCCGAGAATGACAAGGGCAGACATGATGACCTTAAATGATTTCCTCTT
Organism: Mesoplodon mirus; assembly: GCF_964341445.2. Classification (NCBI taxonomy): domain Eukaryota; kingdom Metazoa; phylum Chordata; class Mammalia; order Artiodactyla; family Ziphiidae; genus Mesoplodon; species Mesoplodon mirus. The sequence continues at coordinate 168,338,099 of NC_138976.1, read as the reverse complement.
GTGTCAGGTTTGGTAAACTTTAGGAGCTAGGAAATGGTCCACTTACAGAAATGTTCAAATTTACTGGCATTTCATATATTCTCTGCTATAACATTGTCCTGATTCTTTCTGTATATTCTATACTTATGTTTTTGTTTTCCTTAATCAAAGTGTGTCTTTTCAATCTTTTCAAAGAAGAATCTTTGGACTTACTAAATCACCTGAATTTTATACGTTTTCTGTTGTATTAAGTTATGCTCATATCTTTATTTATCTTTTTTCTATGTTCTCAGGGTTTATTGTTTTGATCTTCTGATGTCAATTAAAACACTTGGTTATTCATTTTAATAAATATTTTACTTATAAAGATTTGACCTTTTGAAGATTCCAGCTTACTTGTAAGTTTCTAAGGGTCAGGTCCTCTCCATTGTTGCTGGCCTAAGGTTTAGTTCACCATATAGCAATGTATATATTGACCTATTTTCCCCTCGACTTTCTGTGGTTCCCTACATCTCACCCTTCTTTGCAGACAAGCCATTTGAAATACCCTTAACTTAGTTCACAGCCAATAAGTCATTGAAATAATGTGTATTTTTAGAGTAATCTTCTTATATAATTAGGCAGAAAATCTCACCTGCCATAGTTTTCAAAACAGCATAATTTCACTCTTCTCAATGCTTAATCTGTTGTATTACACAACCTTTGAGTATTTAGCTTTATCAATGACATGTACTTTAAAAATGTTTTAGAGATCCTACCAGTCTTTGAAAACATCCTTGTTCCTTGTTTCAGTTCCACTTTTATGTATATATTCTGCCTTGCACCTGATTATTCCAACAATTGATGGATGGCCTTGGGAATCTAATTCTGGTATTGATAGTCTTTACTGATTGTCTCCCCTCGTAGCTGATTTCTTCATTATTGTGTAAATTTAGATCATGAGCTCATGTTTAGCTAAACAGCTGACCTTGTAAGATGCTTAGATGTGAACGCTCGTAAGCTTCAGGAGAATATCGGCAAAATTTATTTGTGTCCCTCCAATGAGTTGCCCACGAGGTCACCGTTTTCTACAAGTGTTGGTCCAATACTCCCTCTAGAGGAAGGGGACTCCGACAGGGCTGATTGGCGGCCCCCGATCTGGGGCAGGGGCAGTGGGCAGCCTGTGGCCCGGGCTGGAGCCTCTTTGCATGTGTCCCTGGGACACATCTGCCTGCAAACTTCGGTCACCTGGCAGGAAGCTACGATGCCCAGACCTATGGTTAGCTGTGCAGCGAAGTGTACTGTGAGGACAGGTTCCACACACACTTCAAGTAAGAGGTCGGCATGAGTGGAAAGGTGAGAGTTTAGGCAGCTCTGCAAACAAAGAAGGCGCCTTTTGGCCTGGGCCTAAATGCTTGTGACACCCCACTGGACCTGCCGGCTCTGAGGGCCCTGCCCTGGGCCCCCTGCTCCCCTGCCCTTTGTTCAGTCACAGCAGAGATGGCCACACCCACTCCTTCAGTGAGGGCAGAGTTCCAACCACCCTCAGCTCCGCCCCCTCTCCGCAGGTTATCATGGACTACAGCGGCTGCATCCTGAGGCCAGGGCGTTACGAGAATGCCAAGGGCAGACATGATGACCTTAAATGATTTCACCTTCTGTCAGGTTTGGTAAACTTTAGGAGCTAGGAAATGGTCCACTTTACAGAAATGTTCAAATTTACTGGCATTTCATATATTCTCTGCTATAACATTGTCCTGATTCTTTCTGTATATTCTTTACTTCTGTTTTTGTTTTCCTTAATCAACGTGTGTCTTTTCAATCTTTTCAAAGAAGATTCTTTGGACTTACTAAATCAACTCAATTTTATACATTTTCTGTTGTATTAAGTTCTGCTCATATCTTTATTTATCTTTTTTCTATGTTCTCAGGGTTTATTGTTTTGATCTTCTGATGTCAATTAAAACACTTGGTTATTCATTTTAATAAATATTTTACTTATAAAGATTTGAACTTTTGAAGATTCCAGCTTACTTGTAAGTTTCTAAGGGTCAGGTCCTCTCCATTGTTGCTGGCCTAAGGTTTAGTTCACCATATAGCAATGTATATATTGACCTATTTTCCCTTCGACTTTCTGTGACTCCCTACATCTCACCTTTCTTTGCAGACAAGCCATTTGAAATACCCTTAACTTATTTCTCAGCCAATAAGTCATTGAAATAATGTGTATTTTTAGAGAAATCTTCTTATATAATTAGGCAGAAAATCTCACCTGCCATAGTTTTCAAAACAGCATAATTTCACTCTTCTCAATGCTTAATCTGTGGTATTACACAACCTTTGAGTATTTAGCTTTATCAATGACATGTACTTTAAAAATGTTTTAGAGATCCTACCAGTCTTTGAAAACATCCTTGTTCCTTGTTTCAGTTCCAGTTTTATGTATATATTCTGCCTTGCACCTGATTATTCCAACAATTGATGGATGGCCTTGGGAATCTAATTCTGGTATTGATAGTCTTTACTTATTGTCTCCCCTCGTAGCTGATTTCCTCATTATTGTGTAAATTTAGATCATGAGCTCATGTTTAGCTAAACAGCTGACCTTGTAAGACGCTTAGGTGTGAACGCTCGTAAGCTTCCGCAGAAAGACGGCAAAGATTTATTTGTGTCCCTCCAATGAGTTGCCCACGAGGACACAGTTTTCTACAAGTGTTGGTCCAATACTCCCTCTAGAGGAAGGGGACTCTGAAAGGGCTGATTGGCGGCCCCCGATCTGGGGCAGGGGCAGTGGGCAGCCTGTGGCCCGGGCTGGAGCCTCTTTGCATGTGTCCCTGGGACACATCTGCCTGCGAACTTCGGTCACCTGGCAGGAAGGTACGATGCCCAGACCTATGGTTAGCTGTGCAGCGATGTGTACTGTGAAGACAGGTTCCACACACACTTCAAGTAAGAGGTCGTCCTGAGTGGAAAGGTGAGAGTTTGGGCAGCTGTGCAAACAAAGAAGGCGCCCTTTGGCCTGGGCCTAAATGCTTGTGACACCCCACTGGACCTGCCGTGCTCTGAGGGCCCTGCCCTGGGCCCCATGCTCCCCTGCCCTTTGTTCAGTCACAGCAGAGATGGCCACACCCACTCCTTCAGTGAGGGCAGAGTTCCAACCACCCTCAGCCCCGCCCCCTCTCCGCAGGTTACCATGGACTACAGAGGCTGCATCCTGAGGCCAGGGCGTTCCGAGAATGACAAGGGCAGACATGATGACCTTAAATGATTTCCTCTTGTGTCAGGTTTGGTAAACTTTAGGAGCTAGGAAATTGTCCACTTACAGAAATGTTCAAATTTACTGGCATTTCATATATTCTCTGCTATAACATTGTCCTGATTCTTTCTGTATATTCTATACTTATGTTTTTGTTTTCCTTAATCAAAGTGTGTCTTTTCAATCTTTTCAAAGAAGAATCTTTGGACTTACTAAATCACCTGAATTTTATACGTTTTCTGTTGTATTAAGTTATGCTCATATCTTTATTTATCTTTTTTCTATGTTCTCAGGGTTTATTGTTTTGATCTTCTGATGTCAATTAAAACACTTGGTTATTCATTTTAATAAATATTTTACTTATAAAGATTTGAACTTTTGAAGATTCCAGCTTACTTGTAAGTTTCTAAGGGTCAGGTCCTCTCCATTGTTGCTGGCCTAAGGTTTAGTTCACCATATAGCAATGTATATATTGACCTATTTTCCCCTCGACTTTCTGTGGTTCCCTACATCTCACCTTTCTTTGCAGACAAGCCATTTGAAATACCCTTAACTTAGTTCACAGCCAATAAGTCATTGAAATAATGTGTATTTTTAGAGTAATCTTCTTATATAATTAGGCAGAAAATCTCACCTGCCATAGTTTTCAAAACAGCATAATTTCACTCTTCTCAATGCTTAATCTGTTGTATTACACAACCTTTGAGTATTTAGCTTTATCAATGACATGTACTTTAAAAATGTTTTAGAGATCCTACCAGTCTTTGAAAACATCCTTGTTCCTTGTTTCAGTTCCACTTTTATGTATATATTCTGCCTTGCACCTGATTATTCCAACAATTGATGGATGGCCTTGGGAATCTAATTCTGGTATTGATAGTCTTTACTGATTGTCTCCCCTCGTAGCTGATTTCTTCATTATTGTGTAAATTTAGATCATGAGCTCATGTTTAGCTAAACAGCTGACCTTGTAAGATGCTTAGGTGTGAACGCTCGTAAGCTTCAGGAGAATGTCGGCAAAATTTATTTGTGTCCCTCCAATGAGTTGCCCACGAGGTCACCGTTTTCTACAAGTGTTGGTCCAATACTCCCTCTAGAGGAAGGGGACTCCGACAGGGCTGATTGGCGGCCCCCGATCTGGGGCAGGGGCAGTGGGCAGCCTGTGGCCCGGGCTGGAGCCTCTTTGCATGTGTCCCTGGGACACATCTGCCTGCGAACTTCGGTCACCTGGCAGGAAGCTACGATGCCCAGACCTATGGTTAGCTGTGCAGCGAAGTGTACTGTGAGTACAGGTTCCACACACACTTCAAGTAAGAGGTCGGCCTGAGTGGAAAGGTGAGAGTTTGGGCAGCTCTGCAAACAAAGAAGGCGCCTTTTGGCCTGGGCCTAAATGCTTGTGACACCCCACTGGACCTGCCGGCTCTGAGGGCCCTGCCCTGGGCCCCCTGCTCCCCTGCCCTTTGTTCAGTCACAGCAGAGATGGCCACACCCACTCCTTCAGTGAGGGCAGAGTTCCAACCACCCTCAGCTCTGCCCCCTCTCCGCAGGTTACCATGGACTACAGAGGCTGCATCCTGAGGCCAGGGCGTTCCGAGAATGCCAAGGGCAGACATGATGACCTTAAATGATTTCCTCTTGTGTCAGCTTTGGTAAACTTTAGGAGCTAGGAAATGGTCCACTTTACAGAAATGTTCAAATTTACTGGCATTTCATATATTCTCTGCTATAACATTGTCCTGATTCTTTCTGTATATTCTTTACTTCTGTTTTTGTTTTCCTTAATCAACGTGTGTCTTTTCAATCTTTTCAAAGAAGATTCTTTGGACTTACTAAATCAACTCAATTTTATACATTTTCTGTTGTATTAAGTTCTGCTCATATCTTTATTTATCTTTTTTCTATGTTCTCAGGGTTTATTGTTTTGATCTTCTGATGTCAATTAAAACACTTGGTTATTCATTTTAATAAATATTTTACTTATAAAGATTTGAACTTTTGAAGATTCCAGCTTACTTGTAAGTTTCTAAGGGTCAGGTCCTCTCCATTGTTGCTGGCCTAAGGTCTAGTTCACCATATAGCAATGTATATATTGACCTATTTTCCCCTCGACTTTCTGTGACTCCCTACATCTCACCTTTCTTTGCAGACAAGCCATTTGAAATACCCTTAACTTATTTCTCAGCCAATAAGTCATTGAAATAATGTGTATTTTTAGAGAAATCTTCTTATATAATTAGGCAGAAAATCTCACCTGCCATAGTTTTCAAAACAGCATAATTTCACTCTTCTCAATGCTTAATCTGTGGTATTACACAACCATTGAGTATTTAGCTTTATCAATGACATGTACTTTAAAAATGTTTTAGAGATCCTACCAGTCTTTGAAAACATCCTTGTTCCTTGTTTCAGTTCCAGTTTTATGTATATATTCTGCCTTGCACCTGATTATTCCAACAATTGATGGATGGCCTTGGGAATCTAATTCTGGTATTGATAGTCTTTACTTATTGTCTCCCCTCGTAGCTGATTTCCTCATTATTGTGTAAATTTAGATCATGATCTCATGTTTAGCTAAACAGCTGACCTTGTAAGACGCTTAGGTGTGAACGCTCGTAAGCTTCCGCAGAAAGACGGCAAAGATTTATTTGTGTCCCTCCAATGAGTTGCCCACGAGGACACAGTTTTCTACAAGTGTTGGTCCAATACTCCCTCTAGAGGAAGGGGACTCCGAAAGGGCTGATTGGCGGCCCCCGATCTGGGGCAGGGGCAGTGGGCAGCCTGTGGCCCGGGCTGGAGCCTCTTTGCATGTGTCCCTGGGACACATCTGCCTGCGAACTTCGGTCACCTGGCAGGAAGGTACGATGCCCAGACCTATGGTTAGCTGTGCAGCGATGTGTACTGTGAAGACAGGTTCCACACACACTTCAAGTAAGAGGTCATCCTGAGTGGAAAGGTGAGAGTTTGGGCAGCTGTGCAAACAAAGAAGGCGCCCTTTGGCCTGGGCCTAAATGCTTGTGACACCCCACTGGACCTGCCGTGCTCTGAGGGCCCTGCCCTGGGCCCCCTGCTCCCCTGCCCTTTGTTCAGTCACAGCAGAGATGGCCACACCCACTCCTTCAGTGAGGCCAGAGTTCCAACCACCCTCAGCCCCGCCCCCTCTCCGCAGGTTACCATGGACTACAGAGGCTGCTTCCTGAGGCCAGGGCGTTCCGAGAATGACAAGGGCAGACATGATGACCTTAAATGATTTCCTCTTGTGTCAGGTTTGGTAAACTTTAGGAGCTAGGAAATGGTCCACTTACAGAAATGTTCAAATTTACTGGCATTTCATATATTCTCTGCTATAACATTGTCCTGATTCTTTCTGTATATTCTATACTTATGTTTTTGTTTTCCTTAATCAAAGTGTGTCTTTTCAATCTTTTCAAAGAAGAATCTTTGGACTTACTAAATCACCTGAATTTTATACGTTTTCTGTTGTATTAAGTTATGCTCATATCTTTATTTATCTTTTTTCTATGTTCTCAGGGTTTATTGTTTTGATCTTCTGATGTCAATTAAAACACTTGGTTATTCATTTTAATAAATATTTTACTTATAAAGATTTGAACTTTTGAAGATTCCAGCTTACTTGTAAGTTTCTAAGGGTCAGGTCCTCTCCATTGTTGCTGGCCTAAGGTTTAGTTCACCATATAGCAATGTATATATTGACCTATTTTCCCCTCGACTTTCTGTGGTTCCCTACATCTCACCTTTCTTTGCAGACAAGCCATTTGAAATACCCTTAACTTATTTCACAGCCAGTAAGTCATTGAAATAATGTGTATTTTTAGAGTAATCTTCTTATATAATTAGGCAGAAAATCTCACCTGCCATAGTTTTCAAAACAGCATAATTTCACTCTTCTCAATGCTTAATCTGTTGTATTACACAACCTTTGATTATTTAGCTTTATCAATGACATGTACTTTAAAAATGTTTTAGAGATCCTACCAGTCTTTGAAAACATCCTTTTCCTTGTTTCAGTTCCAGTTTTATGTATATATTCTGCCTTGCACCTGATTATTCCAACAATTGATGGATGGCCTTGGGAATCTAATTCTGGTATTCATAGTCTTTACTGATTGTCTCCCCTCGTAGCTGATTTCTTCATTATTGTGTAAATTTAGATCATGAGCTCATGTTTAGCTAAACAGCTGACCTTGTAAGATGCTTAGTTGTGAACGCTCGTAAGCTTCAGGAGAATGTCGGCAAAATTTATTTGTGTCCCTCCAATGAGTTGCCCACGAGGTCACCGTTTTCTACAAGTGTTGGTCCAATACTCCCTCTAGAGGAAGGGGACTCCGACAGGGCTGATTGGCGGCCCCCGATCTGGGGCAGGGGCAGTGGGCAGCCTGTGGCCCGGGCTGGAGCCTCTTTGCATGTGTCCCTGGGACACATCTGCCTGCGAACTTCGGTCACCTGGCAGGAAGCTACGATGCCCAGACGTATGGTTAGCTGTGCAGCGAGGTGTACTGTGAGGACAGGTTCCACACACACTTCAAGTAAGAGGTGGGCCTGAGTGGAAAGGTGAGAGTTTGGGCAGCTGTGCAGACAAAGAAGGCGCCCTTTGGCCTGGGCCTAAATGCTTGTGACAGCCCACTGGACCTGCCGTGCTCTGAGGGCCCTGACCTGGGCCCCCTGCTCCCCTGCCCTATGTTCAGTCACAGCAGAGATGGCCACACCCACTCCTTCAGTGAGGGCAGAGTTCCAACCACCCTCAGCTCTGCCCCCTCTCCGCAGGTTACCATGGACTACAGAGGCTGCATCCTGAGGCCAGGGCGTTCCGAGAATGCCAAGGGCAGACATGATGACCTTAAATGATTTCCTCTTGTGTCAGCTTTGGTAAACTTTAGGAGCTAGGAAATGGTCCACTTTACAGAAATGTTCAAATTTACTGGCATTTCATATATTCTCTGCTATAACATTGTCCTGATACTTTCTGTATATTCTATACTTATGTTTTTGTTTTCCTTAATCAAAGTGTGTCTTTTCAATCTTTTCAAAGAAGATTCTTTGGACTTACTAAATCACCTCAATTTTATATGTTTTCTGTTGTATTAAGTTCTGCTCATATCTTTATTTATCTTTTTTCTATGTTCTCAGGGTTTATTGTTTTGATCTTCTGATGTCAATTAAAACACTTGGTTATTCATTTTAATAAATATTTTACTTATAAAGATTTGAACTTTTGAAGATTCCAGCTTACTTGTAAGTTTCTAAGGGTCAGGTCCTCTCCATTGTTGCTGGCCTAAGGTTTAGTTCACCATATAGCAATGTATATATTGACCTATTTTCCCCTCGACTTTCTGTGATTCCCTACATCTCACCTTTCTTTGCAGACAAGCCATTTGAAATACCCTTAACTTAGTTCACAGCCAATAAGTCATTGAAATAATGTGTATTTTTAGAGAAATCTTCTTATATAATTAGGCAGAAAATCTCACCTGCCATAGTTTTCAAAACAGCATAATTTCACTCTTCTCAATGCTTAATCTGTGGTATTACACAACCTTTGAGTATTTAGCTTTATCAATGACATGTACTTTAAAAATGTTTTAGAGATCCTACCAGTCTTTGAAAACATCCTTGTTCCTTGTTTCATTTCCACTTTTATGTATATATTCTGCCTTGCACCTGATTATTCCAACAATTGATGGATGGCCTTGGGAATCTAATTCTGGTATTGATACTCTTTACTGATTTTCTCCCCTCGCAGCTGATTTTTTTAATTATTGTGTAAATTTAGATCATGATCTCATGTTTAGCTAAACAGCTGACCTTGTAAGACGCTTAGATGTGTACGATCGCCAGCTTCAGGAGAAAGTAGGCAAATTTTATTTGTGTCCCTCCAATGAGTTGCCCACGAGGACACCGTTTTCTACAAGTGTTGGTCCAATACTCCCTCTAGAGGAAGGGGACTCAGACAGGGCTGATTGGCGGCCCCCGATCTGGGGCAGGGGCTGTGGGCAGCCTGTGGCCCGGGCAGGAGCCTCTTTGCATGTGTCCCTGGGACACATCTGCCTGCGAACTTCGGTCAACTGGTAGGAAGCCACGATGCCCAGACCTATGGTTAGCTGTGCAGCGAGGTGTACTGTGAGGACAGGTTCCACACACACTTCAAGTAAGAGGTCGGCCTGAGTGGAAAGGTGAGAGTTTGGGCAGCTGTGCAGACAAAGAAGGCACCCTTTGGCCTGGGCCTAAATGCTTGTGACACCCCACTGGACCTGCCGTGCTCTGAGGGCCCTGCCCTGGGCCCCCTGCTCCCCTGCCCTTTGTTCAGTCACAGCAGAGTTGGCCACACCCACTCCTTCAGTGAGGGCAGAGTTCCAACCACCCTCAGCCCCGCCCCCTCTCCGCAGGTTACCATGGACTACAGAGGTTGCATCCTGAGGCCAGGGCTTTCCGAGAATGCCAAGGGCAGACATGATGACCTTAAATGATTTCCTCTTGTGTCAGGTTTGGTAAACTTTAGGAGCTAGGAAATGGTCCACTTTACAGAAATGTTCAAATTTACTGGCATTTCATATATTCTCTGCTATAACATTGTCCTGATTCTTTCTGTATATTCTTTACTTATGTTTTTGTTTTCCTTAATCAAAGTGTGTCTTTTCAATCTTTTCAAAAAGATTCTTTGAACTTACTAAATCACCTCAATTTTATATGTTTTCTGTTGTATTAAGTTCTGCTCATATCTTTATTTATCTTTTTTCTATGTTCTCAGGGTTTATTGTTTTGATCTTCTGATGTCAATTAAAACACTTGGTTATTCATTTTAATAAATATTTTACTTATAAAGATTTGAACTTTTGAAGATTCCAGCTTACTTGTAAGTTTCTAAGGGTCAGGTCCTCTCCATTGTTGCTGGCCTAAGGTTTAGTTCACCATATAGCAATGTATATATTGACCTATTTTCCCCTCGACTTTCTGTGATTCCCTACATCTCACCTTTCTTTGCAGACAAGCCATTTGAAATACCCTTAACTTAGTTCACAGCCAATAAGTCATTGAAATAATGTGTATTTTTAGAGAAATCTTCTTATATAATTAGGCAGAAAATCTCACCTGCCATAGTTTTCAAAACAGCATAATTTCACTCTTCTCAATGCTTAATCTGTTGTATTACACAACCTTTGAGTATTTAGCTTTATCAATGACATGTACTTTAAAAATGTTTTAGAGATCCTACCAGTCTTTGAAAACATCCTTGTTCCTTGTTTCAGTTCCAGTTTTATGTATATATTCTGCCTTGCACCTGATTATTCCAACAATTGATGGATGGCCTTGGGAATCTAATTCTGGTATTGATAGTCTTTACTGATTGTCTCCCCTCGTAGCTGATTTCTTCATTATTGTGTAAATTTAGATCATGAGCTCATGTTTAGCTAAACAGCTGACCTTGTAAGACGCTTAGGTGTGAACGCTCGTAAGCTTCCGCAGAAAGACGGCAAAGATTTATTTGTGTCCCTCCAATGAGTTGCCCACGAGGACACCGTTTTCTACAAGTGTTGGTCCAATACTCCCTCTAGAGGAAGGGGACTCAGACAGGGCTGATTGGCGGCCCCCGATCTGGGGCAGGGGCAGTGGGCAGCCTGTGGCCCGGGCTGGAGCCTCTTTGCATGTGTCCCTGGGACACATCTGCCTGCGAACTTCGGTCAACTGGCAGGAAGCTACGATGCCCAGACCTATGGTTAGCTGTGCAGCGAGGTGTACTGTGAGGACAGGTTCCACACACACTTCAAGTAAGAGGTCGGCCTGAGTGGAAAGGTGAGAGTTTGGGCAGCTGTGCAGACAAAGAAGGCGCCCTTTGGCCTGGGCATAAATGCTTGTGACACCCCACTGGACCTGCCGTGCTCTGAGGGCCCTGCCCTGGGCCCCCTGCTCCCCTGCCCTTTGTTCAGTCACAGCAGAGATGGCCACACCCACTCCTCCAGTGAGGCCAGGGTTCCACCCACCCTCAGCCCCGCCCCCTCTCCGCAGGTTACCATGGACTACAGAGGCTGCATCCTGAGGCCAGGGCGTTCCGAGAATGCCAAGGGCAGACATGATGACCTTAAATGATTTCCTCTTGTGTCAGGTTTGGTAAACTTTAGGAGCTAGGAAATGGTCCACTTTACAGAAATGTTCAAATTTACTGGCATTTCATATATTCTCTGCTATAACATTGTCCTGATTCTTTCTGTATATTCTATACTTATGTTTTTGTTTTCCTTAATCAAAGTGTGTCTTTTCAATCTTTTCAAAGAAGCTTCTTTGGACTTACTAAATCACCTCAATTTTATACGTTTTCTGTTGTATTAAGTTCTGCTCATATCTTTATTTATCTTTTTTCTATGTTCTCAGGGTTTATTGTTTTGATCTTCTGATGTCAATTAAAACACTTGGTTATTCATTTTAATAAATATTTTACTTATAAAGATTTGAACTTTTGAAGATTCCAGCTTACTTGTAAGTTTCTATGGGTCAGGTCCTCTCCATTGTTGCTGGCCTAAGGTTTAGTTCACCATATAGCAATGTATATATTGACCTATTTTCCCCTCGACTTTCTGTGATTCCCTCCATCTCACCTTTCTTTGCAGACTAGCCATTTGAAATACCCTTAACTTATTTCACAGCCAATAAGTCATTGAAATAATGTGTATTTTTAGAGAAATCTTCTTATATAATTAGGCAGAAAATCTCACCTGCCATAGTTTTCAGAACAGCATAATTTCACTCTTCTCAATGCTTAATCTGTTGTATTACACAACCTTTGAGTATTTAGCTTTATCAATGACATGTACTTTAAAAATGTTTTAGAGATCCTACCAGTCTTTGAAAACATCCTTGTTCCTTGTTTCAGTTCCAGTTTTATGTATATATTCTGCCTTGCACCTGATTATTCCAACAATTGATGGATGGCCTTGGGAATCTAATTCTGGTATTGATAGTCTTTACTGATTGTCTCCCCTCGTAGCTGATTTCTTCATTATTGTGTAAATTTACATCATGAGCTCATGTTTAGCTAAACAGCTGACCTTGTAAGACGCTTAGGTGTGAACGCTCGTAAGCTTCCGCAGAAAGACGGCAAAGATTTATTTGTGTCCCTCCAATGAGTTGCCCACGAGGACACAGTTTTCTACAAGTGTTGGTCCAATACTCCCTCTAGAGGAAGGGGACTCCGACAGGGCTGATTGGCGGCCCCCGATCTGGGGCAGGGGCAGTGGGCAGCCTGTGGCCCGGGCTGGAGCCTCTTTGCATGTGTCCCTGGGACACATCTGCCTGCGAACTTTGGTCACCTGGCAGGAAGCTACGATGCCCAGACCTATGGTTAGCTGTGCAGCGAGGTGTACTGTGAGGACAGGTTCCACACACACTTCAAGTAAGAGGTCGGCCTGAGTGGGAAGGTGAGAGTTTGGGCAGCTGTGCAGACAAAGAAGGCGCCCTTTGGCCTGGGCCTAAATGCTTGTGACAGCCCACTGGACCTGCCGTGCTCTGAGGGCCCTGCCCTGGGCCCCCTGCTCCCCTGCCCTTTGTTCAGTCACAGCAGAGATGGCCACACCCACTCCTTCAGTGAGGGCAGAGTTCCAACCACCCTCAGCCCCGCCCCCTCTCCGCAGGTTACCATGGACTACAGAGGCTGCATCCTGAGGCCAGGGCGTTCTGAGAATGACAAGGGCAGACATGATGACCTTAAATGATTTCCTCTTGTGTCAGGTTTGGTAAACTTTAGGAGCTAGGAAATGGTCCACTTACAGAAATGTTCAAATTTACTGGCATTTCATATATTCTCTGCTATAACATTGTCCTGATTCTTTCTGTATATTCTATACTTATGTTTTTGTTTTCCTTAATCAAAGTGTGTCTTTTCAATCTTTTCAAAGAAGAATCTTTGGACTTACTAAATCACCTGAATTTTATACGTTTTCTGTTGTATTAAGTTCTGCTCATATCTTTATTTATCTTTTTTCTATGTTCTCAGGGTTTATTGTTTTGATCTTCTGATGTCAATTAAAACACTTGGTTATTCATTTTAATAAATATTTTACTTATAAAGATTTGAACTTTTGAAGATTCCAGCTTACTTGTAAGTTTCTAAGGGTCAGGTCCTCTCCATTGTTGCTGGCCTAAGGTTTAGTTCACCATATAGCAATGTATATATTGACCTATTTTCCCCTCGACTTTCTGTGGTTCCCTACATCTCACCTTTCTTTGCAGACAAGCCATTTGAAATACCCTTAACTTAGTTCACAGCCAATAAGTCATTGAAATAATGTGTATTTTTAGAGTAATCTTCTTATATAATTAGGCAGAAAATCTCACCTGCCATAGTTTTCAAAACAGCATAATTTCACTCTTCTCAATGCTTAATCTGTTGTATTACACAACCTTTGATTATTTAGCTTTATCAATGACATGTACTTTAAAAATGTTTTAGAGATCCTACCAGTCTTTGAAAACATCCTTGTTCCTTGTTTCAGTTCCACTTTTATGTATATATTCTGCCTTGCACCTGATTATTCCAACAATTGATGGATGGCCTTGGGAATCTAATTCTGGTATTGATAGTCTTTACTGATTGTCTCCCCTCGTAGCTGATTTCTTCATTATTGTGTAAATTTAGATCATGAGCTCATGTTTAGCTAAACAGCTGACCTTGTAAGATGCTTAGGTGTGAACGCTCGTAAGCTTCAGGAGAATGTCGGCAAAATTTATTTGTGTCCCTCCAATGAGTTGCCCACGAGGTCACCGTTTTCTACAAGTGTTGGTCCAATACTCCCTCTAGAGGAAGGGGACTCCGACAGGGCTGATTGGCGGCCCCCGATCTGGGGCAGGGGCAGTGGGCAGCCTGTGGCCCGGGCTGGAGCCTCTTTGCATGTGTCCCTGGGACACATCTGCCTGCGAACTTCGGTCACCTGGCAGGAAGCTACGATGCCCAGACCTATGGTTAGCTGTGCAGCGAAGTGTACTGTGAGGACAGGTTCCACACACACTTCAAGTAAGAGGTCGGCCTGAGTGGAAAGGTGAGAGTTTGGGCAGCTCTGCAAACAAAGAAGGCGCCTTTTGGCCTGGGCCTAAATGCTTGTGACACCCCACTGGACCTGCCGGCTCTGAGGGCCCTGCCCTGGGCCCCCTGCTCCCCTGCCCTTTGTTCAGTCACAGCAGAGATGGCCACACCCACTCCTTCAGTGAGGGCAGAGTTCCAACCACCCTCAGCTCCGCCCCCTCTCCGCAGGTTATCATGGACTACAGAGGCTGCATCCTGAGGCCAGGGCGTTACGAGAATGCCAAGGGCAGACATGATGACCTTAAATGATTTCATCTTCTGTCAGGTTTGGTAAACTTTAGGAGCTAGGAAATGGTCCACTTTACAGAAATGTTCAAATTTACTGGCATTTCATATATTCTCTGCTATAACATTGTCATGATTCTTTCTGTATATTCTTTACTTCTGTTTTTGTTTTCCTTAATCAACGTGTGTCTTTTCAATCTTTTCAAAGAAGATTCTTTGGACTTACTAAATCACCTGAATTTTATACGTTTTCTGTTGTATTAAGTTCTGCTCATATCTTTATTTATCTTTTTTCTATATTCTCAGGGTTTATTGTTTTGATCTTCTGATGTCAATTAAAACACTTGGTTATTTATTTTAATAAATATTTTACTTATAAAGATTTGAACTTTTGAAGATTCCAGCTTACTTGTAAGTTTCTAAGGGTCAGGTCCTCTCCATTGTTGCTGGCCTAAGGTCTAGTTCACCATATAGCAATGTATATATTGACCTATTTTCCCCTCGACTTTCTGTGATTCCCTACATCTCACCTTTCTTTGCAGACAAGCCATTTGAAATACCCTTAACTTATTTCACAGCCAATAAGTCATTGAAATAATGTGTATTTTTAGAGAAATCTTCTTATATAATTAGGCAGAAAATCTCACCTGCCATAGTTTTCAAAACAGCATAATTTCACTCTTCTCAATGCTTAATCTGTTGTATTACACAACCTTTGAGTATTTAGCTTTATCAATGACATGTACTTTAAAAATGTTTTAGAGATCCTACCAGTCTTTGAAAACATCCTTGTTCCTTGTTTCAGTTCCAGTTTTATGTATATATTCTGCCTTGCACCTGATTATTCCAACAATTGATGGATGGCCTTGGGAATCTAATTCTGGTATTGATAGTCTTTACTTATTGTCTCCCCTCGTAGCTGATTTCCTCATTATTGTGTAAATTTAGATCATGAGCTCATGTTTAGCTAAACAGCTGACCTTGTAAGACGCTTAGGTGTGAACGCTCGTAAGCTTCCGCAGAAAGACGGCAAAGATTTATTTGTGTCCCTCCAATGAGTTGCCCACGAGGACACAGTTTTCTACAAGTGTTGGTCCAATACTCCCTCTAGAGGAAGGGGACTCCGAAAGGGCTGATTGGCGGCCCCCGATCTGGGGCAGGGGCAGTGGGCAGCCTGTGGCCCGGGCTGGAGCCTCTTTGCATGTGTCCCTGGGACACATCTGCCTGCGAACTTCGGTCACCTGGCAGGAAGGTACGATGCCCAGACCTATGGTTAGCTGTGCAGCGATGTGTACTGTGAAGACAGGTTCCACACACACTTCAAGTAAGAGGTCATCCTGAGTGGAAAGGTGAGAGTTTGGGCAGCTGTGCAAACAAAGAAGGCGCCCTTTGGCCTGGGCCTAAATGCTTGTGACACCCCACTGGACCTACCGTGCTCTGAGGGCCCTGCCCTGGGCCCCCTGCTCCCCTGCCCTTTGTTCAGTCACAGCAGAGATGGCCACACCCACTCCTTCAGTGAGGCCAGAGTTCCAGCCACCCTCAGCCCCGCCCCCTCTCCGCAGGTTACCATGGACTACAGAGGCTGCTTCCTGAGGCCAGGGCGTTCCGAGAATGACAAGGGCAGACATGATGACCTTAAATGATTTCCTCTTGTGTCAGGTTTGGTAAACTTTAGGAGCTAGGAAATGGTCCACTTACAGAAATGTTCAAATTTACTGGCATTTCATATATTCTCTGCTATAACATTGTCCTGATTCTTTCTGTATATTCTATACTTATGTTTTTGTTTTCCTTAATCAAAGTGTGTCTTTTCAATCTTTTCAAAGAAGAATCTTTGGACTTACTAAATCACCTGAATTTTATACGTTTTCTGTTGTATTAAGTTATGCTCATATCTTTATTTATCTTTTTTCTATGTTCTCAGGGTTTATTGTTTTGATCTTCTGATGTCAATTAAAACACTTGGTTATTCATTTTAATAAATATTTTACTTATAAAGATTTGAACTTTTGAAGATTCCAGCTTACTTGTAAGTTTCTAAGGGTCAGGTCCTCTCCATTGTTGCTGGCCTAAGGTTTAGTTCACCATATAGCAATGTATATATTGACCTATTTTCCCCTCGACTTTCTGTGGTTCCCTACATCTCACCTTTCTTTGCAGACAAGCCATTTGAAATACCCTTAACTTATTTCACAGCCAATAAGTCATTGAAATAATGTGTATTTTTAGAGTAATCTTCTTATATAATTAGGCAGAAAATCTCACCTGCCATAGTTTTCAAAACAGCATAATTTCACTCTTCTCAATGCTTAATCTGTTGTATTACACAACCTTTGAGTATTTAGCTTTATCAATGACATGTACTTTAAAAATGTTTTAGAGATCCTACCAGTCTTTGAAAACATCCTTTTCCTTGTTTCAGTTCCAGTTTTATGTATATATTCTGCCTTGCACCTGATTATTCCAACAATTGATGGATGGCCTTGGGAATCTAATTCTGGTATTCATAGTCTTTACTGATTGTCTCCCCTCGTAGCTGATTTCTTCATTATTGTGTAAATTTAGATCATGAGCTCATGTTTAGCTAAACAGCTGACCTTGTAAGATGCTTAGTTGTGAACGCTCGTAAGCTTCAGGAGAATGTCGGCAAAATTTATTTGTGTCCCTCCAATGAGTTGCCCACGAGGTCACCGTTTTCTACAAGTGTTGGTCCAATACTCCCTCTAGAGGAAGGGGACTCCGACAGGGCTGATTGGCGGCCCCCGATCTGGGGCAGGGGCAGTGGGCAGCCTGTGGCCCGGGCTGGAGCCTCTTTGCATGTGTCCCTGGGACACATCTGCCTGCGAACTTCGGTCAACTGGCAGGAAGCTACGATGCCCAGACCTATGGTTAGCTGTGCAGCGAGGTGTACTGTGAGGACAGGTTCCACACACACTTCAAGTAAGAGGTCGGCCTGAGTGGAAAGGTGAGAGTTTGGGCAGCTGTGCAGACAAAGAAGGCGCCCTTTGGCCTGGGCATAAATGCTTGTGACACCCCACTGGACCTGCCGTGCTCTGAGGGCCCTGCCCTGGGCCCCCTGCTCCCCTGCCCTTTGTTCAGTCACAGCAGAGATGGCCACACCCACTCCTCCAGTGAGGCCAGGGTTCCACCCACCCTCAGCCCCGCCCCCTCTCCGCAGGTTACCATGGACTACAGAGGCTGCATCCTGAGGCCAGGGCGTTCCGAGAATGCCAAGGGCAGACATGATGACCTTAAATGATTTCCTCTTGTGTCAGGTTTGGTAAACTTTAGGAGCTAGGAAATGGTCCACTTTACAGAAATGTTCAAATTTACTGGCATTTCATATATTCTCTGCTATAACATTGTCCTGATTCTTTCTGTATATTCTATACTTATGTTTTTGTTTTCCTTAATCAAAGTGTGTCTTTTCAATCTTTTCAAAGAAGCTTCTTTGGACTTACTAAATCACCTCAATTTTATACGTTTTCTGTTGTATTAAGTTCTGCTCATATCTTTATTTATCTTTTTTCTATGTTCTCAGGGTTTATTGTTTTGATCTTCTGATGTCAATTAAAACACTTGGTTATTCATTTTAATAAATATTTTACTTATAAAGATTTGAACTTTTGAAGATTCCAGCTTACTTGTAAGTTTCTAAGGGTCAGGTCCTCTCCATTGTTGCTGGCCTAAGGTTTAGTTCACCATATAGCAATGTATATATTGACCTATTTTCCCCTCGACTTTCTGTGATTCCCTCCATCTCACCTTTCTTTGCAGACTAGCCATTTGAAATACCCTTAACTTATTTCACAGCCAATAAGTCATTGAAATAATGTGTATTTTTAGAGAAATCTTCTTATATAATTAGGCAGAAAATCTCACCTGCCATAGTTTTCAAAACAGCATAATTTCACTCTTCTCAATGCTTAATCTGTTGTATTACACAACCTTTGAGTATTTAGCTTTATCAATGACATGTACTTTAAAAATGTTTTAGAGATCCTACCAGTCTTTGAAAACATCCTTGTTCCTTGTTTCAGTTCCAGTTTTATGTATATATTCTGCCTTGCACCTGATTATTCCAACAATTGATGGATGGCCTTGGGAATCTAATTCTGGTATTGATAGTCTTTACTGATTGTCTCCCCTCGTAGCTGATTTCTTCATTATTGTGTAAATTTACATCATGAGCTCATGTTTAGCTAAACAGCTGACCTTCTAAGACGCTTAGGTGTGAACGCTCATAAGCTTCCGCAGAAAGACGGCAAAGATTTATTTGTGTCCCTCCAATGAGTTGCCCACGAGGACACCGTTTTCTACAAGTGTTGGTCCAATACTCCCTCTAGAGGAAGGGGACTCCGACAGGGCTGATTGGCGGCCCCCGATCTGGGGCAGGGGCAGTGGGCAGCCTGTGGCCCGGGCAGGAGCCTCTTTGCATGTGTCCCTGGGACACATCTGCCTGCGAACTTTGGTCACCTGGCAGGAAGCTACGATGCCCAGACCTATGGTTAGCTGTGCAGCGAGGTGTACTGTGAGGACAGGTTCCACACACACTTCAAGTAAGAGGTCGGCCTGAGTGGGAAGGTGAGAGTTTGGGCAGCTGTGCAGACAAAGAAGGCGCCCTTTGGCCTGGGCCTAAATGCTTGTGACAGCCCACTGGACCTGCCGTGCTCTGAGGGCCCTGCCCTGGGCCCCCTGCTCCCCTGCCCTTTGTTCAGTCACAGCAGAGATGGCCACACCCACTCCTTCAGTGAGGGCAGAGTTCCAACCACCCTCAGCCCCGCCCCCTCTCCGCAGGTTACCATGGACTACAGAGGCTGCATCCTGAGGCCAGGGCGTTCCGAGAATGCCAAGGGCAGACATGATGACCTTAAATGATTTCCTCTTGTGTCAGGTTTGGTAAACTTTAGGAGCTAGGAAATGGTCCACTTTACAGAAATGTTCAAATTTACTGGCATTTCATATATTCTCTGCTATAACATTGTCCTGATTCTTTCTGTATATTCTTTACTTATGTTTTTGTTTTCCTTAATCAAAGTGTGTCTTTTCAATCTTTTCAAAGAAGATTCTTTGGACTTACTAAATCACCTCAATTTTATATGTTTTCTGTTGTATTAAGTTCTGCTCATATCTTTATTTATCTTTTTTCTATGTTCTCAGGGTTTATTGTTTTGGTCTTCTGATGTCAATTAAAACACTTGGTTATTCATTTTAATAAATATTTTACTTATAAAGATTTGAACTTTTGAAGATTCCAGCTTACTTGTAAGTTTCTAAGGGTCAGGTCCTCTCCATTGTTGCTGGCCTAAGGTTTAGTTCACCATATAGCAATGTATATATTGACCTATTTTCCCCTCGACTTTCTGTGATTCCCTACATCTCACCTTTTTTGCAGACAAGCCATTTGAAATACCCTTAACTTATTTCACAGCCAATAAGTCATTGAAATAATGTGTATTTTTAGAGAAATCTTCTTATATAATTAGGCAGAAAATCTCACCTGCCATAGTTTTCAAAACAGCATAATTTCACTCTTCTCAATGCTTAATCTGTTGTATTACACAACCTTTGAGTATTTAGCTTTATCAATGACATGTACTTTAAAAATGTTTTAGAGATCCTACCAGTCTTTGAAAACATCCTTGTTCCTTGTTTCAGTTCCAGTTTTATGTATATATTCTGCCTTGCACCTGATTATTCCAACAATTGATGGATGGCCTTGGGAATCTAATTCTGGTATTGATAGTCTTTACTGATTGTCTCCCCTCGTAGCTGATTTCTTCATTATTGTGTAAATTTAGATCATGAGCTCATGTTTAGCTAAACAGCTGACCTTGTAAGACGCTTAGGTGTGAATGCTCGTAAGCTTCCGCAGAAAGAAGGCAAAGATTTATTTGTGTCCCTCCAATGAGTTGCCCACGAGGACACCGTTTTCTACAAGTGTTGGTCCAATACTCCCTGTAGAGGAAGGGGACTCCGACAGGGCTGATTGGCGGCCCCCGATCTGGGGCAGGGGCAGTGGGCAGCCTGTGGCCCGGGCTGGAGCCTCTTTGCATGTGTCCCTGGGACACATGTGCCTGCGAACTTCGGTCACCTGGCAAGAAGCTACGATGCCCAGACCTATGGTTAGCTGTGCAGCGAGGTGTACTGTGAGGACAGGTTCCACACACACTTCAAGTAAGAGGTCGGCCTGAGTGGAAAGGTGAGAGTTTGGGCAGCTGTGCAGACAAAGAAGGCGCCCTTTGGCCTGGGCCTAAATGCTTGTGACAGCCCACTGGTCCTGCCGGGCTCTGAGGGCCCTGCCCTGGGCCCCCTGCTCCCCTGCCCTTTGTTCAGTCACAGCAGAGATGGCCACACCCACTCCTTCAGTGAGGGCAGAGTTCCAACCAACCTCAGCCCCGTCCCCTCTCCGCAGGTTACCATGGACTACAGAGGCTGCATCCTGAGGCCAGGGTGTTCCGAGAATGCCAAGGGCAGACATGATGACCTTAAATGATTTCCTCTTGTGTCAGGTTTGGTAAACTTTAGGAGCTAGGAAATGGTCTACTTTACAGAAATGTTCAAATTTACTGGCATTTCATATATTCTCTGCTATAACATTGTCCTGCTTCTTTCTGTATATTCTTTACTTATGTTTTTGTTTTCCTTAATCAAAGTGTGTCTTTTCAATCTTTTCAAAGAAGATTCTTTGGACTTACTAAATCACCTCAATTTTATACGTTTTCTGTTGTATTAAGTTCTGCTCATATCTTTATTTATCTTTTTTCTATGTTCTCAGGGTTTATTGTTTTGATCTTCTGATGTCAATTAAAATACTTGGTTATTCATTTTAATAAATATTTTACTTATAAAGATTTGAACTTTTGAAGATTCCAGCTTACTTGTAAGTTTCTAAGGGTCAGGTCCTCTCCATTGTTGCTGGCCTAAGGTTTAGTTCACCATATAGCAATGTATATATTGACCTATTTTCCCCTCGACTTTCTGTGATTCCCTACATCTCAACTTTCTTTACAGACAAGCCATTTGAAATACCCTTAACTTATTTCACAGCCAATAAGTCATTGAATTAATGTGTATTTTTAGAGAAATCTTCTTATATAATTAGGCAGAAAATCTCACCTGCCATAGTTTTCAAGACAGCATAATTTGACTCTTCTCAATGCTTAATCTGTTGTATTACACAACCTTTGAGTATTTAGCTTTATCAATGACATGTACTTTAAAAATGTTTGAGAGATCCTACCAGTCTTTGAAAACATCCTTGTTCCTTGTTTCAGTTCCAGTTTTATGTATATATTCTGCCTTGCACCTGATTATTCCAACAATTGATGGATGGCCTTGGGAATCTAATTCTGGTATTGATACTCTTTACTGATTGTCTCCCATCGCAGCTGATTTTTTTAATTATTGTGTAAATTTAGATCATGATCTCATGTTTAGCTAAACAGCTGACCTTGTAAGACGCTTAGATGTGTACGATCGCCAGCTTCAGGAGAAAGTAGGCAAATTTTATTTGTGTCCCTCCAATGAGTTGCCCACGAGGACACCGTTTTCTACAAGTGTTGGTCCAATACTCCCTCTAGAGGCAGGGGACTCCGACACGGCTGTTTGGCGGTCCCCGATCTGGGGCAGGGGCAGTGGGGAGCCTGTGGCCCGGTCAGGAGCCTCTTTGAATGTGTCCCTGGGACACATCTGCCTGCGAACTTCGGTCACCTGGCAGGAAGCTACGATGCCCAGACCTATGGTTATCTGTGCAGCGAGGTGTACTGTGAGGACAGGTTCCACACACACTTCAAGTAAGAGGTCGGCCTGAGTGGAAAGGTGAGAGTTTGGGCAGCTGTGCAGACAAAGAAGGCGCCCTTTGGCCTGGGCCTAAATGCTTGTGACACCCCCCTAGACCTGCCATGCTCTGAGGGCCCTGCCCTGGGCCCCCTGCACCCCTGCCCTTTGTTCAGTCACAGCAGAGATGGCCACACCCACTCCTTCAGTGAGGGCAGAGTCCCAACCACCCTCAGCCCCGCCCCCTCTCCACAGGTTACCATGGACTACAGAGGCTGCATCCTGAGGCCAGGGCGTTCCGACGATGCCAAGGGCAGACATGATGACCTTAAATGATTTCCTCTTGTGTCAGGTTTGGTAAACTTTAGAAGCTAGGAAATGGTCCACTTTACAGAAATGTTCAAATTTACTGGCATTTCATATATTCTCTGCTATAACATTGTCCTGATTCTTTCTGTATATTCTTTACTTATGTTTTTGTTTTCCTTAATCAAAGTGTGTCTTTTCAATCTTTTCAAAGAAGCTTCTTTGGACTTACTAAATCACCTCAATTTTATACGTTTTCTGTTGTATTAAGTTCTGCTCATATCTTTATTTATCTTTTTTCTATGTTCTCAGGGTTTATTGTTTTGATCTTCTGATGTCAATTAAAACACTTGGTTATTCATTTTAATAAATATTTTACTTATAAAGATTGGAACTTTTGAAGATTCCAGCTTACTTGTAAGTTTCTAAGGGTCAGGTCCTCTCCATTGTTGCTGGCCTAAGGTTTAGTTCACCATATCGCAATGTATATATTGACCTATTTTCCCCTCGACTTTCTGTGATTCCCTACATCTCACCTTTCTTTGCAGACAAGCCATTTGAAATACCCTTAACTTATTTCACAGCCAATAAGTCATTGAAATAATGTGTATTTTTAGAGAAATCTTCTTATATAATTAGGCAGAAAATCTCACCTGCCATAGTTTTCAAAACAGCATAATTTCACTCTTCTCAATGCTTAATCTGTTGTATTACACAACCTTTGAGTATTTAGCTTTATCAATGACATGTACTTTAAAAATGTTTTAGAGATCCTACCAGTCTTTGAAAACATCCTTGTTCCTTGTTTCAGTTCCAGTTTTATGTATATATTCTGCCTTGCACCTGATTATTCCAACAATTGATGGATGGCCTTGGGAATCTAATTCTGGTATTGATAGTCTTTACTGATTGTCTCCCCTCGTAGCTGATTTCTTCATTATTGTGTAAATTTAGATCATGAGCTCATGTTTAGCTAAACAGCTGACCTTGTAAGACGCTTAGGTGTGAACGCTCGTAAGCTTCCGCAGAAAAACGGCAAAGATTTATTTGTGTCCCTCCAATGAGTTGCCCACGAGGACACCGTTTTCTACAAGTGTTGGTCCAATACTCCCTCTAGAGGAAGGGGACTCCGACAGGGCTGATTGGCGGCCCCCGATCTGGGGCAGGGGCAGTGGGCAGCCTGTGGCCCGGGCAGGAGCCTCTTTGCATGTGTCCCTGGGACACATCTGCCTGCGAACTTCGGTCACCTGGCAGGAAGCTATGATGCCCAGACCTATGGTTAGCTGTGCATCGAGGTGTACTGTGAGGACAGGTTCCACACACACTTCAAGTAAGAGGTCGTCCTGAGTGGAAAGGTGAGAGTTTGGGCAGCTGTGCAGACAAAGAAGGCGCCCTTTGGCCTGGGCCTAAATGCTTGTGACAGCCCACTGGACCTGCCGTGCTCTGAGGGCCCTGCCCTGGGCGCCCTGCTCACCTGCCCTTTGTTCAGTCACAGCAGAGGTGGCCACACCCACTCCTCCAGTGAGGCCAGAGTTCCACCCACCCTCAGCCCCGCCCCCTCTCCGCAGGTTACCATGGACTACAGAGGCTGCATCCTGAGGCCAGGGCGTTCCGAGAATGCCAAGGGCAGACATGATGACCTTAAATGATTTCCTCTTGTGTCAGGTTTGGTAAACTTTAGGAGCTAGGAAATGGTCCACTTTACAGAAATGTTCAAATTTACTGCCATTTCATATATTCTCTGCTATAACATTGTCCTGATTCTTTCTGTATATTCTATACTTATGTTTTTGTTTTCCTTAATCAAAGTGTTTCTTTTCAATATTTTCAAAGAAGATTCTTTGGACTTACTAAATCACCTCAATTTTATACGTTTTCTGTTGTATTAAGTTCTGCTCATATCTTTATTTATCTTTTTTCTATGTTCTCAGGGTTTATTGTTTTGATCTTCTGATGTCAATTAAAACACTTGGTTATTCATTTTAATAAATATTTTACTTATAAAGATTGGAACTTTTGAAGATTCCAGCTTACTTGTAAGTTTCTAAGGGTCAGGTCCTCTCCATTGTTGCTGGCCTAAGGTTTAGTTCACCATATAGCAATGTATATATTGTCCTATTTTCCCCTCGACTTTCTGTGATTCCCTACATCTCACCTTTCTTTGCAGACAAGCCATTTGAAATACCCTTAACTGATTTCACAGCCAATAAGTCATTGAAATAATGTGTATTTTTTAGGGAAATCTTCTTATATAATTAGGCAGAAAATCTCACCTGCCATAGTTTTCAAAACAGCATAATTTCACTCTTCTCAATGCTTAATCTGTTGTATTACACAACCTTTGAGTATTTAGCTTTATCAATGACATGTACTTTAAAAATGTTTTAGAGATCCTACCAGTCTTTGAAAACATCCTTGTTCCTTGTTTCAGTTCCAGTTTTATGTATATATTCTGCCTTGCACCTGATTATTCCAACAATTGATGGATGGCCTTGGGAATCTAATTCTGGTATTGATAGTCTTTACTGATTGTCTCCCCTCGTAGCTGATTTCTTCATTATTGTGTAAATTTAGATCATGAGCTCATGTTTAGCTAAACAGCTGACCTTGTAAGACGCTTAGGTGTGAACGCTCGTAAGCTTCCGCAGAAAAACGGCAAAGATTTATTTGTGTCCCTCCAATGAGTTGCCCACGAGGACACCGTTTTCTACAAGTGTTGGTCCAATACTCCCTCTAGAGGAAGGGGACTCCGACAGGGCTGATTGGCGGCCCCCGATCTGGGGCAGGGGCAGTGGGCAGCCTGTGGCCCGGGCAGGAGCCTCTTTGCATGTGTCCCTGGGACACATCTGCCTGCGAACTTCGGTCACCTGGCAGGAAGCTATGATGCCCAGACCTATGGTTAGCTGTGCATCGAGGTGTACTGTGAGGACAGGTTCCACACACACTTCAAGTAAGAGGTCGTCCTGAGTGGAAAGGTGAGAGTTTGGGCAGCTGTGCAGACAAAGAAGGCGCCCTTTGGCCTGGGCCTAAATGCTTGTGACAGCCCACTGGACCTGCCGTGCTCTGAGGGCCCTGCCCTGGGCGCCCTGCTCACCTGCCCTTTGTTCAGTCACAGCAGAGGTGGCCACACCCACTCCTCCAGTGAGGCCAGAGTTCCACCCACCCTCAGCCCCGCCCCCTCTCCGCAGGTTACCATGGACTACAGAGGCTGCATCCTGAGGCCAGGGCGTTCCGAGAATGCCAAGGGCAGACATGATGACCTTAAATGATTTCCTCTTGTGTCAGGTTTGGTAAACTTTAGGAGCTAGGAAATGGTCCACTTTACAGAAATGTTCAAATTTACTGCCATTTCATATATTCTCTGCTATAACATTGTCCTGATTCTTTCTGTATATTCTATACTTATGTTTTTGTTTTCCTTAATCAAAGTGTTTCTTTTCAATATTTTCAAAGAAGATTCTTTGGACTTACTAAATCACCTCAATTTTATACGTTTTCTGTTGTATTAAGTTCTGCTCATATCTTTATTTATCTTTTTTCTATGTTCTCAGGGTTTATTGTTTTGATCTTCTGATGTCAATTAAAACACTTGGTTATTCATTTTAATAAATATTTTACTTATAAAGATTGGAACTTTTGAAGATTCCAGCTTACTTGTAAGTTTCTAAGGGTCAGGTCCTCTCCATTGTTGCTGGCCTAAGGTTTAGTTCACCATATAGCAATGTATATATTGTCCTATTTTCCCCTCGACTTTCTGTGATTCCCTACATCTCACCTTTCTTTGCAGACAAGCCATTTGAAATACCCTTAACTGATTTCACAGCCAATAAGTCATTGAAATAATGTGTATTTTTTAGGGAAATCTTCTTATATAATTAGGCAGAAAATCTCACCTGCCATAGTTTTCAAAACAGCATAATTTCACTCTTCTCAATGCTTAATCTGTTGTATTACACAACCTTTGAGTATTTAGCTTTATCAATGACATGTACTTTAAAAATGTTTTAGAGATCCTACCAGTCTTTGAAAACATCCTTGTTCCTTGTTTCAGTTCCAGTTTTATGTATATATTCTGCCTTGCACCTGATTATTCCAACAATTGATGGATGGCCTTGGGAATCTAATTCTGGTATTGATAGTCTTTACTGATTGTCTCCCCTCGTAGCTGATTTCTTCATTATTGTGTAAATTTAGATCATGAGCTCATGTTTAGCTAAACAGCTGACCTTGTAAGACGCTTAGGTGTGAACGCTCGTAAGCTTCCGCAGAAAAACGGCAAAGATTTATTTGTGTCCCTCCAATGAGTTGCCCACGAGGACACCGTTTTCTACAAGTGTTGGTCCAATACTCCCTCTAGAGGAAGGGGACTCCGACAGGGCTGATTGGCGGCCCCCGATCTGGGGCAGGGGCAGTGGGCAGCCTGTGGCCCGGGCAGGAGCCTCTTTGCATGTGTCCCTGGGACACATCTGCCTGCGAACTTCGGTCACCTGGCAGGAAGCTATGATGCCCAGACCTATGGTTAGCTGTGCATCGAGGTGTACTGTGAGGACAGGTTCCACACACACTTCAAGTAAGAGGTCGTCCTGAGTGGAAAGGTGAGAGTTTGGGCAGCTGTGCAGACAAAGAAGGCGCCCTTTGGCCTGGGCCTAAATGCTTGTGACAGCCCACTGGACCTGCCGTGCTCTGAGGGCCCTGCCCTGGGCGCCCTGCTCACCTGCCCTTTGTTCAGTCACAGCAGAGGTGGCCACACCCACTCCTCCAGTGAGGCCAGAGTTCCACCCACCCTCAGCCCCGCCCCCTCTCCGCAGGTTACCATGGACTACAGAGGCTGCATCCTGAGGCCAGGGCGTTCCGAGAATGCCAAGGGCAGACATGATGACCTTAAATGATTTCCTCTTGTGTCAGGTTTGGTAAACTTTAGGAGCTAGGAAATGGTCCACTTTACAGAAATGTTCAAATTTACTGGCATTTCATATATTCTCTGCTATAACATTGTCCTGATTCTTTCTGTATATTCTATACTTATGTTTTTGTTTTCCTTAATCAAAGTGTTTCTTTTCAATATTTTCAAAGAAGATTCTTTGGACTTACTAAATCACCTCAATTTTATACGTTTTCTGTTGTATTAAGTTCTGCTCATATCTTTATTTATCTTTTTTCTATGTTCTCAGGGTTTATTGTTTTGATCTTCTGATGTCAATTAAAACACTTGGTTATTCATTTTAATAAATATTTTACTTATAAAGATTGGAACTTTTGAAGATTCCAGCTTACTTGTAAGTTTCTAAGGGTCAGGTCCTCTCCATTGTTGCTGGCCTAAGGTTTAGTTCACCATATAGCAATGTATATATTGTCCTATTTTCCCCTCGACTTTCTGTGATTCCCTACATCTCACCTTTCTTTGCAGACAAGCCATTTGAAATACCCTTAACTTAGTTCACAGCCAATAAGTCATTGAAATAATGTGTATTTTTAGAGAAATCTTCTTATATAATTAGGCAGAAAATCTCACCTGCCATAGTTTTCAAAACAGCATAATTTCACTCTTCTCAATGCTTAATCTGTTGTATTACACAACCTTTGAGTATTTAGCTTTATCAATGACATGTACTTGAAAAATGTTTTAGACATCCTACCAGTCTTTGAAAACATCCTTGTTCCTTGTTTCAGTTCCAGTTTTATGTATATATTCTGCCTTGCACCTGATTATTCCAACAATTGATGGATGGCCTTGGGAATCTAATTCTGGTATTGATAGTCTTTACTGATTGTCTCCCCTCGTAGCTGATTACTTCATTATTGTGTAAATTTAGATCATGAGCTCATGTTTAGCTAAACAGCTGACCTTGTAAGATGCTTAGGTGTGAACGCTCCTAAGCTTCAGGAGAATGTCGGCAAAATTTATTTGTGTCCCTCCAATGAGTTGCCCACGAGGTCACCGTTTTCTACAAGTGTTTGTCCAATACTCCCTCTAGAGGAAGGGGACTCCGACAGGGCTGATTGGCGGCCCCCGATCTGGGGCAGGGGCAGTGGGCAGGCTGTGGCCCGGGCTGGAGCCTCTTTGCATGTGTCCCTGGGACACATCTGCCTGCGAACTTCGGTCACCTGGCAGGAAGCTACGATGCCCAGACGTATGGTTAGCTGTGCAGCAAGGTGTACTGTGAGGACAGGTTCCACACACACTTCAAGTAAGAGGTCGGCCTGAGTGGAAAGGTGAGAGTTTGGGCAGCTGTGCAGACAAAGAAGGCGCCCTTTGGCCTGGGCCTAAATGCTTGTGACAGCCCACTGGACTTGCCGTGCTCTGAGGGCCCTGCCCTGGGCCCCCTGCTCCCCTGCCCTATGTTTAGTCACAGCAGAGATGGCCACACCCACTCCTTCATTGAGGGCAGAGTTCCAACCAACCTCAGCTCTGCCCCCTCTCCGCAGGTTACCATGGACTACAGAGGCTGCATCCTGAGGCCAGGGCGTTCCGAGAATGCCAAGGGCAGACATGATGACCTTAAATGATTTCCTCTTGTGTCAGCTTTGGTAAACTTTAGGAGCTAGGAAATGGTCCACTTTACAGAAATGTTCAAATTTACTGGCATTTCATATATTCTCTGCTATAACATTGTCCTGATACGTTCTGTATATTCTATAATTATGTTTTTGTTTTCCTCAATCAAAGTGTGTCTTTTCAATCTTTTCAAAGAAGATTCTTTGGACTTACTAAATCACCTGAATTTTATACGTTTTCTGTTGTATTAAGTTCTGCTCATATCTTTATTTATCTTTTTTCTATGTTCTCAGGGTTTATTGTTTTGATCTTCTGATGTCAATTAAAACACTTGGTTATTCATTTTAATAAATATTTTACTTATAAAGATTTGAACTTTTGAAGATTCCAGATTACTTGTAAGTTTCTAAGGGTCAGGTCCTCTCCATTGTTGCTGGCCTAAGGTTTAGTTCACCATATAGCGATGCACATATTGACCTATTTTCCCCTCGACTTTCTGTGATTCCCTACATCTCCCCTTTCTTTGCAGACAAGCCATTTGAAATACCCTTAACTTATTTCACAGCCAATAAGTCATTGAAATAATGTGTATTTTTTAGAGAAATCTTCTTATATAATTAGGCAGAAAATCTCACCTGCCATAGTTTTCAAAACAGCATAATTTCACTCTTCTCAATGCTTAATCTGTTGTATTACACAACCTTTGAGTATTTAGCTTTATCAATGACATGTACTTTAAAAATGTTTGAGAGATCCTACCAGTCTTTGAAAACATCCTTGTTCCTTGTTTCAGTTCCAGTTTTATGTATATATTCTGCCTTGCACCTGATTATTCCAACAATTGATGGATGGCCTTGGGAACCTAATTCTGGTATTGATAGTCTTTACTGATTGTCTCCCCTCGTAGCTGATTTCTTCATTATTGTGTAAATTTAGATCATGAGCTCATGTTTAGCTAAACAGCTGACCTTGTAAGACGTTTAGGTGTGAACGCTCGTAAGCTTCAGGAGAAAGTCGGCAAAATTTATTTGTGTCCCTCCAATGAGTTGCCCACGAGGACACCGTTTTCTACAAGTGTTGGTCCAATACTCCCTCTAGAGGAAGGGGACTCAGACAGGGCTGATTGGCGGCCCCCGATCTGGGGCAGGGGCAGTGGGCAGCCTGTGGCCCGGGCTGGAGCCTCTTTGCATGTGTCCCTGGGACACATGTGCCTGCGAACTTCGGTCACCTGGCAAGAAGCTACGACGCCCAGACCTATGGTTAGCTGTGCAGCGAGGTGTACTGTGAGGACAGGTTCCACACACACTTCAAGTAAGTGGTCGGCCTGAGTGGAAAGGTGAGAGTTTGGGCAGCTGTGCAGACAAAGAAGGCGCCCTTTGGCCTGGGCCTAAATGCTTGTGACAGCCCACTGGTCCTGCCGGGCTCTGAGGGCCCTGCCCTGGGCCCCCTGCTCCCCTGCCCTTTGTTCAGTCACAGCAGAGATGGCCACACCCACTCCTTCAGTGAGGGCAGAGTTCCAACCAACCTCAGCCCTGTCCCCTCTCCGCAGGTTACCATGGACTACAGAGGCTGCATCCTGAGGCCAGGGTGTTCCGAGAATGCCAAGGGCAGACATGATGACCTTAAATGATTTCCTCTTGTGTCAGGTTTGGTAAACTTTAGGAGCTAGGAAATGGTCCACTTTACAGAAATGTTCAAATTTACTGGCATTTCATATATTCTCTGCTATAACATTGTCCTGATTCTTTCTGTATATTCTATACTTATGTTTTTGTTTTCCTTAATCAAAGTGTGTCTTTTCAATCTTTTCAAAGAAGATTCTTTGGACTTACTAAATCACCTCAATTTTATACGTTTTCTGTTGTATTAAGTTCTGCTCATATCTTTATTTATCTTTTTTCTATGTTCTCAGGGTTTATTGTTTTGATCTTCTGATGTCAATTAAAATACTTGGTTATTCATTTTAATAAATATTTTACTTATAAAGATTTGAACTTTTGAAGATTCCAGCTTACTTGTAAGTTTCTAAGGGTCAGGTCCTCTCCATTGTTGCTGGCCTAAGGTTTAGTTCACCATATAGCAATGTATATATTGACCTATTTTCCCCTCGACTTTCTGTGATTCCCTACATCTCAACTTTCTTTACAGACAAGCCATTTGAAATACCCTTAACTTATTTCACAGCCAATAAGTCATTGAATTAATGTGTATTTTTAGAGAAATCTTCTTATATAATTAGGCAGAAAATCTCACCTGCCATAGTTTTCAAGACAGCATAATTTGACTCTTCTCAATGCTTAATCTGTTGTATTACACAACCTTTGAGTATTTAGCTTTATCAATGACATGTACTTTAAAAATGTTTGAGAGATCCTACCAGTCTTTGAAAACATCCTTGTTCCTTGTTTCATTTCCAGTTTTATGTATATATTCTGCCTTGCACCTGATTATTCCAACAATTGATGGATGGCCTTGGGAATCTAATTCTGGTATTGATACTCTTTACTGATTGTCTCCCCTCGTAGCTGATTTTTTTAATTATTGTGTAAATTTAGATCATGATCTCATGTTTAGCTAAACAGCTGACCTTGTAAGACGCTTAGATGTGTACGATCGCAAGCTTCAGGAGAAAGTCGGCAAATTTTATTTGTGTCCCTCCAATGAGTTGCCCACGAGGACACCGTTTTCTACAAGTGTTGGTCCAATACTCCCTCTAGAGGAAGGGGACACCGACAGGGCTGATTGGCGGCCCCCGATCTGGGGCAGGGGCAGTGGGCAGCCTGTGGCCCGGGCTGGAGCCTCTTTGCATGTGTCCCTGGGACACATCTGCCTGCGAACTTCGGTCACCTGACAGGAAGCTACGATGCCCAGACTTATGGTTAGCTGTGCAGCGAGGTGTACTGTGAGGACAGGTTCCACACATACTTCAAGTAAGAGGTCGGCCTGAGTGGAAATGTGAGAGTTTGGGCAGCTGTGCAGACAAAGAAGGCGCCCTTTGGCCTGGGCCTAAATGCTTGTGACACCCCCCTAGACCTGCCATGCTCTGAGGGCCCTGCCCTGGGCCCCCTGCACCCCTGCCCTTTGTTCAGTCACAGCAGAGATGGCCACACCCACTCCTTCAGTGAGGCCAGAGTCCCAACCACCCTCAGCCCCGCCCCCTCTCCACAGGTTACCATGGACTACAGAGGCTGCATCCTGAGGCCAGGGCGTTCCAACAATGCCAAGGGCAGACATGATGACCTTAAATGATTTCCTCTTGTGTCTGGTTTGGTAAACTTTAGGAGCTAGGAAATGGTCCACTTTACAGAAATGTTCAAATTTACTGGCATTTCATATATTCTCTGCTATAACATTGTCCTGATTCTTTCTGTATATTCTTTACTTATGTTTTTGTTTTCCTTAATCAAAGTGTGTCTTTTCAATCTTTTCAAAGAAGATTCTTTGGACTTACTAAATCACCTCAATTTTATACGTTTTCTGTTGTATTAAGTTCTGCTCATATCTTTATTTATCTTTTTTCTATGTTCTCAGGGTTTATTGTTTTGATCTTCTGATGTCTATTAAAACACTTGGTTATTC
Organism: Mesoplodon mirus; assembly: GCF_964341445.2. NCBI lineage: Eukaryota > Metazoa > Chordata > Mammalia > Artiodactyla > Ziphiidae > Mesoplodon > Mesoplodon mirus. The sequence continues at coordinate 168,305,414 of NC_138976.1, read as the reverse complement.
ATTTTAATAAATATTTTACTTATAAAGATTGGAACTTTTGAAGATTCCAGCTTACTTGTAAGTTTCTAAGGGTCAGGTCCTCTCCATTGTTGCTGGCCTAAGGTTTAGTTCACCATATAGCAATGTATATATTGACCTATTTTCCCCTCGACTTTCTGTGATTCCCTACATCTCACCTTTCTTTGCAGACAAGCCATTTGAAATACCCTTAACTTATTTCACAGCCAATAAGTCATTGAAATAATGTGTATTTTTAGAGAAATCTTCTTATATAATTAGGCAGAAAATCTCACCTGCCATAGTTTTCAAAACAGCATAATTTCACTCTTCTCAATGCTTAATCTGTTGTATTACACAACCTTTGAGTATTTAGCTTTATCAATGACATGTACTTTAAAAATGTTTTAGAGATCCTACCAGTCTTTGAAAACATCCTTGTTCCTTGTTTCAGTTCCAGTTTTATGTATATATTCTGCCTTGCACCTGATTATTCCAACAATTGATGGATGGCCTTGGGAATCTAATTCTGGTATTGATAGTCTTTACTGATTGTCTCCCCTCGTAGTTGATTTTTTCATTATTGTGTAAATTTAGATCATGAGCTCATGTTTAGCTAAACAGCTGACCTTGTAAGACGCTTAGGTGTGAACGCTCATAAGCTTCAGGAGAAAGTCGGCAAAATTTATTTGTGTCCCTCCAATGAGTTGCCCACGAGGACACCGTTTTCTACAAGTGTTGGTCCAATACTCCCTCTAGAGGAAGGGACTCCGACAGGGCTGATTGGCCGCCCCCGATCTGGGGCAGGGGCAGTGGGCAGCCTGTGGCCCGGGCTGGAGCCTCTTTGAATGTGTCCCTGGGACACATCTGCCTGCGAACTTCGGTCACCTGGCAGGAAGCTACGATGCCCAGACCTATGGTTAGCTGTGCAGCGAGGTGTACTGTGAGGACAGGTTCCACACACACTTCAAGTAAGAGGTCGGCCTGAGTGGAAAGGTGAGATTTTGGGCAGCTGTGCAGTCAAAGAAGGCGCCCTTTGGCCTGGGCCTAAATGCTTGTGACACCCCACTGGACCTGCCGTGCTCTGAGGGCCCTGCCCTGGGCCCCCTGCTCCCCTGCCCTTTGTTCAGTCACAGCAGAGATGGCCACACCCACTCCTTCAGTGAGGGCAGAGTTCCAACCACCCTCAGCCCCGCCCCCTCTCCGCAGGTTACCATGGACTACAGAGGCTGCATCCTGAGGCCAGGGCGTTCCGAGAATGCCAAGGGCAGACATGATGACCTTAAATGATTTCCTCTTGTGTCAGGTTTGGTAAACTTTAGGAGCTAGGAAATGGTCCACTTTACAGAAATGTTCAAATTTACTAGCATTTCATATATTCTCTGCTATAACATTGTCCTGATTCTTTCTGTATATTCTATACTTATGTTTTTGTTTTCCTTAATCAAAGTGTGTCTTTTCAATCTTTTCAAAGAAGATTCTTTGGACTTACTAAATCACCTGAATTTTATACGTTTTCTGTTGTATTAAGTTCTGCTCATATCTTTATTTATCTTTTTTCTATGTTCTCAGGGTTTATTGTTTTGGTCTTCTGATGTCAATTAAAACACTTGGTTATTCATTTTAATAAATATTTTACTTATAAAGATTTGAACTTTTGAAGATTCCAGCTTACTTGTAAGTTTCTAAGGGTCAGGTCCTCTCCATTGTTGCTGGCCTAAGGTTTAGTTCACCTTATAGCAATGTATATATTGACCTATTTTCCCCTCGACTTTCTGTGATTCCCTACATCTCACCTTTCTTTGCAGACAAGCCATTTGAAATACCCTTAACTTATTTCACAGCCAATAAGTCATTGAAATAATGTGTATTTTTAGAGAAATCTTCTTATATATTTAGGCAGAAAATCTCACCTGCCATACTTTTCAAAACAGCATAATTTCACTCTTCTCAATGCTTAATCTGTTGTATTACACAACCTTTGAGTATTTAGCTTTATCAATGACATGTACTTTAAAAATGTTTTAGAGATCCTACCAGTCTTTGAAAACATCCTTGTTCCTTGTTTCAGTTCCAGTTTTATGTATATATTCTGCCTTGCACCTGATTATTCCAACAATTGATGGATGGACTTGGGAATCTAATTCTGGTATTGATAGTCTTTACTGATTGTCTCCCCTCGTAGCTGATTTCTTCATTATTGTGTAAATTTAGATCATGAGCTCATGTTTAGCTAAACAGCTGACCTTGTAAGACGCTTAGGTGTGAATGCTCGTAAGCTTCCGCAGAAAGACGGCAAAGATTTATTTGTGTCCCTCCAATGAGTTGCCCACGAGGACACCGTTTTCTACAAGTGTTGGTCCAATACTCACTCTAGAGGAAGGGGACTCCGACACGGCTGATTGGCGGCCCCCGATCTGGGGCAGGGGCAGTGGGCAGCCTGTGGCCCGGGCTGGAGCCTCTTTGCATGTGTCCCTGGGACACATCTGCCTGCGAACTTCGGTCACCTGGCAAGAAGCTACGATGCCCAGACCTATGGTTAGCTGTGCAGCGATGTGTACTGTGAGGACAGGTTCGACACACACTTCAAGTAAGAGGTCGGCCTGAGTGGAAAGGTGAGAGTTTGGGCAGCTGTGCAGACAAAGAAGGCGCCCTTTGGCCTGGGCCTAAATGCTTGTGACAGCCCACTGGTCCTGCCGGGCTCTGAGGGCCCTGCCCTGGGCCCCCTGCTCCCCTGCCCTTTGTTCAGTCACAGCAGAGATGGCCACACCCACTCCTTCAGTGAGGGCAGAGTTCCAACCAACCTCAGCCCCGTCCCCTCTCCGCAGGTTACCATGGACTACAGAGGCTGCATCCTGAGGCCAGGGTGTTCCAAGAATGCCAAGGGCAGACATGATGACCTTAAATGATTTCCTCTTGTGTCAGGTTTGGTAAACTTTAGGAGCTAGGAAATGGTCCACTTTACAGAAATGTTCAAATTTACTGGAATTTCTTATATTCTCTGCTCTAACATTGTCCTGCTTCTTTCTGTATATTCTTTACTTATGTTTTTGTTTTCCTTAATCAAAGTGTGTCTTTTCAATCTTTTCAAAGAAGATTCTTTGGACTTACTAAATCACCTGAATTTTATACGTTTTCTGTTGTATTAAGTTCTGCTCATATCTTTATTTATCTTTTTTCTATGTTCTCAGGGTTTATTGTTTTGATCTTCTGATGTCAATTAAAACACTTGGTTATTCATTTTAATAAATATTTTACTTATAAAGATTTGAACTTTTGAAGATTCCAGCTTACTTGTAAGTTTCTAAGTGTCAGGTCTTCTCCATTGTTGCTGGCCTAAGGTTTAGTTCACCATATAGCAATGTATATATTGACCTATTTTCCCCTCGACTTTCTGTGATTCCCTACATCTCACCTTTCTTTGCAGACAAGCCATTTGAAATAACCTTAACTTAGTTCACAGCCAATAAGTCATTGAAATAATGTGTATTTTTAGAGAAATCTTCTTATATAATTAGGCAGAAAATCTCACCTGCCATAGTTTTCAAAAATGCATAATTTCACTCTTCTCAATGCTTAATCTGTTGTATTACACAACCTTTGAGTATTTAGCTTTATCAATGACATGTACTTTAAAAATGTTTTAGAGATCCTACCAGTCTTTGAAAACATCCTTTTTCCTTGTTTCACGTCCAGTTTTATGTATATATTCTGCCTTGCACCTGATTATTCCAACAATTGCTGGATGGGCTTGGGAATCTAATTCTGGTATTGATAGTCTTTACTGATTGTCTCCCCTCGTAGCTGATTTCTTCATTATTGTGTAAATTTAGATCATGAGCTCATGTTTAGCTAAACAGCTGACCTTGTAAGACGCTTAGGTGTGAACGCTCGTAAGCTTCAGGAGAAAGTCGGCAAAATTTATTTGTGTCCCTCCAATGAGTTGCCCACGAGGACACCGTTTTCTACAAGTGTTGGTCCAATACTCCCTCTAGAGGAAGGGGACTCCGACAGGGCTGATTGGCGGCCCCCGATCTGGGGCAGGGGCAGTGGGCAGGCTGTGGCCCGGGCTGGAGCCTCTTTGCATGTGTCCCTGGGACACATCTGCCTGCAAACTTCGGTCACCTTGCAGGAAGCTATGATGCCCAGACCTATGGTTAGCTCTGCAGCGAGGTGTACTGTGAGGACAGGTTCCACACACACTTCAAGTAAGAGGTCGGCCTGAGTGGAAAGGTGAGAGTTTGGGCAGCTGTGCAGACAAAGAAGGCGCCCTTTGGCCTGGGCCTAAATGCTTGTGACACCCCACTGGACCTGCCGTGCTCTGAGGGCCCTGCCCTGGGCCCCCTGCTCCCCTGCCCTTTTTTCAGTCACAGCAGAGATGGCCACACCCACTCCTTCAGTGAGGGCAGAGTTCCAACCACCCTCAGCCCCGCCACCTCTCCGCAGGTTACCATGGACTACAGAGGCTGCATCCTGAGGCCAGGGCGTTCCGAGAATGCCAAGGGCAGACATGATGACCTTAAATGATTTCCTCTTCTGTCAGGTTTGGTAAACTTTAGGAGCTAGGAAATGGTCCACTTTACAGAAATGTTCAAATTTACTGGCATTTCATATATTCTCAGCTATAACATTGTCCTGATTCTTTCTGTATATTCTATACTTATGTTTTTGTTTTCCTTAATCAAAGTGTGTCTTTTCAATCTTTTCAAAGAAGATTCTTTGGACTTACTAAATCACCTGAATTTTATATGTTTTCTGTTGTATTAAGTTCTGCTCATATCTTTATTTATCTTTTTTCTATGTTCTCAGGGTTTATTGTTTTGATCTTCTGATGTCAATTAAAACACTTGGTTATTCATTTTGATAAATATTTTACTTATAAAGATTTGAACTTTTGAAGATTCCAGCTTACTTGTAAGTTTCTAAGGGTCAGGTTCTCTCCATTGTTGCTGGCCTAAGGTTTAGTTCACCATATAGCAATGTATATATTGACCTATTTTCCCCTCGACTTTCTGTGATTCCCTACATCTCACCTTTCTTTGCAGACAAGCCATTTGAAATACCCTTAACTTATTTCACAGCCAATAAGTCATTGAAATAATGTGTATTTTTAGAGAAATCTTCTTATATAATTAGGCAGAAAATCTCACCTGCCATAGTTTTCAAAACAGCATAATTTCACTCTTCTCAATGCTTAATCTGTTGTATTACACAACCTTTGAGTATTTAGCTTTATCAATGACATATACTTTAAAAAGGTTTTAGAGATCCTACCAGTCTTTGAAAACATCCTTGTTCCTTGTTTCAGTTCCAGTTTTATGTATATATTCTGCCTTGCACCTGATTATTCCAACAATTGATGAATGGGCTTGGAAATCTAATTCTGGTATTGATAGTCTTTACTGATTGTCTCCCCTCGTAGCTGATTTCTTCATTATTGTGTAAATTTAGATCATGAGCTCATGTTTAGCTAAACAGCTGACCTTGTAAGATGCTTAGGTGTGTACGCTCGCAAGCTTCAGGAGAAATTCGGCAAAATTTATTTGTGTCCCTCCAATGAGTTGCCCACGAGGACACCGTTTTCTACAAGTGTTGGTCCAATACTCCCTCTAGAGACAGGGGACTCTGACACGGCTGATAGGCGGCCCCCGATCTGGGGCAGGGGCAGTGGGCAGCCTGTGGCCCGGGCTGGAGCCTCTTTGCATGTGTCCCTGGGACACATCTGCCTGCGAACTTCGGTCACCTGGCAGGAAGCTACGATGCCCAGACCTATGGTTAGCTGTGCAGCGAAGTGTACTGTGAGGACAGGTTCCACACACACTTCAAGTAAGAGGTCGGCCTGAGTGGAAAGGTGAGAGTTTGGGCAGCTCTGCAAACAAAGAAGGCGCCCTTTGGCCTGGGCCTAAATGCTTGTGACACCCCACTGGACCTGCCGGCTCTGAGGGCCCTGCCCTGGGCCCCCTGCTCCCCTGCCCTTTGTTCAGTCACAGCAGAGATGGCCACACCCACTCCTTCAGTGAGGGCAGAGTTCCAACCACCCTCAGCTCCGCCCCCTCACCGCAGGTTATCATGGACTACAGAGGCTGCATTCTGAGGCCAGGGCGTTACGAGAATGCCAAGGGCAGACATGATGACCTTAAATGATTTCATCTTCTGTCAGGTTTGGTAAACTTTAGGAGCTAGGTAATGGTCCACTTTACAGAAATGTTCAAATTTACTGGCATTTCATATATTCTCTGCTATAACATTGTCCTGATTCTTTCTGTATATTCTTTACTTATGTTTTTGTTTTCCTTAATCAAAGTGTGTCTTTTCAATCTTTGCAAAGAAGATTCTTTGGACTTACTAAATCACCTCAATTTTATACATTTTCTGTTGTATTAAGTTCTGCTCATATCTTTATTTATCTTTTTTCTATGTTCTCATGGTTTATTGTTTTGATCTTCTGATGTCAATTAAAACACTTGGTTATTCATTTTAATAAATATTTTACTTATAAAGATTTGAACTTTTGAAGATTCCAGCTTACTTGTAAGTTTCTAAGGGTCAGGTCCTCTCCATTGTTGCTGGCCTAAGGTTTAGTTCACCATATAGCAATGTATATATTGACCTATTTTCCCCTCGACTTTCTGTGATTCCCTACATCTCAACTTTCTTTACAGACAAGCCATTTGAAATACCCTTAACTTATTTCACAGCCAATAAGTCATTGAATTAATGTGTATTTTTAGAGAAATCTTCTTATATAATTAGGCAGAAAATCTCACCTGCCATAGTTTTCAAGACAGCATAATTTGACTCTTCTCAATGCTTAATCTGTTGTATTACACAACCTTTGAGTATTTAGCTTTATCAATGACATGTACTTTAAAAATGTTTTAGAGATCCTACCAGTCTTTGAAAACATCCTTGTTCCTTGTTTCATTTCCAGTTTTATGTATATATTCTGCCTTGCACCTGATTATTCCAACAATTGATGGATGGCCTTGGGAATCTAATTCTGGTATTGATACTCTTTACTGATTGTCTCCCATCGCAGCTGATTTTTTTAATTATTGTGTAAATTTAGATCATGATCTCATGTTTAGCTAAACAGCTGACCTTGTAAGACGCTTAGATGTGTACGATCGCCAGCTTCAGGAGAAAGTAGGCAAATTTTATTTGTGTCCCTCCAATGAGTTGCCCACGAGGACACCGTTTTCTACAAGTGTTGGTCCAATACTCCCTCTAGAGGCATGGGACTCCGACACGGCTGTTTGGCGGCCCCCGATCTGGGGCAGGGGCAGTGGGGAGCCTGTGGCCCGGTCAGGAGCCTCTTTGAATGTGTCCCTGGGACACATCTGCCTGCGAACTTCGGTCACCTGGCAGGAAGCTACGATGCCCAGACCTATGGTTATCTGTGCAGCGAGGTGTACTGTGAGGACAGGTTCCACACACACTTCAAGTAAGAGGTCGGCCTGAGTGGAAAGGTGAGAGTTTGGGCAGCTGTGCAGACAAAGAAGGCGCCCTTTGGCCTGGGCCTAAATGCTTGTGACACCCCCCTAGACCTGCCATGCTCTGAGGGCCCTGCCCTGGTCCCCCTGCACCCCTGCCGTTTGTTCAGTCACAGCAGAGATGGCCACACCCACTCCTTCAGTGAGGGCAGAGTCCCAACCACCCTCAGCCCCGCCCCCTCTCCACAGGTTACCATGGACTACAGAGGCTGCATCCTGAGGCCAGGGCGTTCCGACAATGCCAAGGGCAGACATGATGACTTTAAATGATTTCCTCTTGTGTCAGGTTTGGTAAACTTTAGAAGCTAGGAAATGGTCCACTTTACAGAAATGTTCAAATTTACTGGCATTTCATATATTCTCTGCTATAACATTGTCCTGATTCTTTCTGTATATTCTTTACTTATGTTTTTGTTTTCCTTAATCAAAGTGTGTCTTTTCAATCTTTTCAAAGAAGATTCTTTGGACTTACTAAATCACCTGAATTTTATACGTTTTATGTTGTATTAAGTTCTGCTCATATCTTTATTTATCTTTTTTCTATGTTCTCAGGGTTTATTGTTTTGATCTTCTGATGTCAATTAAAACACTTGGTTATTCATTTTAATAAATATTTTACTTATAAAGATTTGAACTTTTGAAGATTCCAGCTTACTTGTAAGGTTCTAAGGGTCAGGTCCTCTCCATTGTCGCTGGCCTAAGGTTTAGTTCACCATATCACAATGTATATATTGACCTATTTTCCCCTCGACTTTCTGTGATTCCCTACATCTCACCTTTCTTTGCAGACAAGCCATTTGAAATACCCTTAACTTATTTCACAGCCAATAAGTCATTGAAATAATGTGTATTTTTAGAGAAATCTTCTTATATAATTAGGCAGAAAATCTCACCTGCCATAGTTTTCAAAACAGCATAATTTCACTCTTCTCAATGCTTAATCTGTTGTATTACACAACCTTTGAGTATTTAGCTTTATCAATGACATGTACTTTAAAAATGTTTTAGAGATCCTACCAGTCTTTGAAAACATCCTTGTTCCTTGTTTCAGTTCCAGTTTTATGTATATATTCTGCCTTGCACCTGATTATTCCAACAATTGATGGATGGCCTTGGGAATCTAATTCTGGTATTGATAGTCTTTACTGATTGTCTCCCCTCGTAGCTGATTTCTTCATTATTGTGTTAATTTAGATCATGAGCTCATGTTTAGCTAAACAGCTGACCTTGTAAGACGCTTAGGTGTGAACGCTCGTAAGCTTCCGCAGAAAAACGGCAAAGATTTATTTGTGTCCCTCCAATGAGTTGCCCACGAGGACACCGTTTTCTACAAGTGTTGGTCCAATACTCCCTCTAGAGGAAGGGGACTCCGACAGGGCTGATTGGCGGCCCCCGATCTGGGGCAGGGGCAGTGGGCAGCCTGTGGCCCGGGCAGGAGCCTCTTTGCATGTGTCCCTGGGACACATCTGCCTGCGAACTTCGGTCACCTGGCAGGAAGCTATGATGCCCAGACCTATGGTTAGCTGTTCATCGAGGTGTACTGTGAGGACAGGTTCCACACACACTTCAAGTAAGAGGTCGTCCTGAGTGGAAAGGTGAGAGTTTGGGCAGCTGTGCAGACAAAGAAGGCGCCCTTTGGCCTGGGCCTAAATGCTTGTGACAGCCCACTGGACCTGCCGTGCTCTGAGGGCCCTGCCCTGGGCGCCCTGCTCCCCTGCCCTTTGTTCAGTCACAGCAGAGGTGGCCACACCCACTCCTCCAGTGAGGCCAGAGTTCCACCCACCCTCAGCCCCGCCCCCTCTCCACAGGTTACCATGGACTACAGAGGCTGCATCCTGAGGCCAGGGCGTTCCGAGAATGACAAGGGCAGACATGATGACCTTAAATGATTTCCTCTTGTGTCAGGTTTGGTAAACTTTAGGAGCTAGGAAATGGTCCACTTACAGAAATGTTCAAATTTACTGGCATTTCATATATTCTCTGCTATAACATTGTCCTGATTCTTTCTGTATATGCTATACTTATGTTTTTGTTTCCTTAATCAAAGTGTGTCTTTTCAATCTTTTCAAAGAAGAATCTTTGGACTTACTAAATCACCTGAATTTTATACGTTTTCTGTTGTATTAAGTTATGCTCATATCTTTATTTATCTTTTTTCTATGTTCTCAGGGTTTATTGTTTTGATCTTCTGATGTCAATTAAAACACTTGGTTATTCATTTTAATAAATATTTTACTTATAAAGATTTGAACTTTTGAAGATTCCAGCTTACTTGTAAGTTTCTAAGGGTCAGGTCCTCTCCATTGTTGCTGGCCTAAGTTTTAGTTCACCATATAGCAATGTATATATTGACTTATTTTCCCCTCGACTTTCTGTGGTTCCCTACATCTCACCTTTCTTTGCAGACAAGCCATTTGAAATACCCTTAACTTAGTTCACAGCCAATAAGTCATTGAAATAATGTGTATTTTTAGAGTAATCTTCTTATATAATTAGGCAGAAAATCTCACCTGCCATAGTTTTCAAAACAGCATAATTTCACTCTTCTCAATGCTTAATCTGTTGTATTACACAACCTTTGAGTATTTAGCTTTATCAATGACATGTACTTTAAAAATGTTTTAGAGATCCTACCAGTCTTTGAAAACATCCTTGTTCCTTGTTTCAGTTCCACTTTTATGTATATATTCTGCCTTGCACCTGATTATTCCAACAATTGATGGATGGCCTTGGGAATCTAATTCTGGTATTGATAGTCTTTACTGATTGTCTCCCCTCGTAGCTGATTTCTTCATTATTGTGTAAATTTAGATCATGAGCTCATGTTTAGCTAAACAGCTGACCTTGTAAGATGCTTAGGTGTGAACGCTCCTAAGCTTCAGGAGAATGTCGGCAAAATTTATTTGTGTCCCTCCAATGAGTTGCCCACGAGGTCACCGTTTTCTACAAGTGTTGGTCCAATACTCCCTCTAGAGGAAGGGGACTCCGACAGGGCTGATTTGCGGCCCCCGATCTGGGGCAGGGGCAGTGGGCAGGCTGTGGCCCGGGCTGGAGCCTCTTTGCATGTGTCCCTGGGACACATCTGCCTGCGAACTTCGGTCACCTGGCAGGAAGCTACGATGCCCAGACGTATGGTTAGCTGTGCAGCGAGGTGTACTGTGAGGACAGGTTCCACACACACTTCAAGTAAGAGGTCGGCCTGAGTGGAAAGGTGAGAGTTTGGGCAGCTGTGCAGACAAAGAAGGCGCCCTTTGGCCTGGGCCTAAATGCTTGTGACAGCCCACTGGACTTGCCGTGCTCTGAGGGCCCTGCCCTAGGCCCCCTGCTCCCCTGCCCTATGTTCAGTCACAGCAGAGATGGCCACACCCACTCCTTCATTGAGGGCAGAGTTCCAACCAACCTCAGCTCTGCCCCCTCTCCGCAGGTTACCATGGACTACAGAGGCTGCATCCTGAGGCCAGGGCGTTCCGAGAATGCCAAGGGCAGACATGATGACCTTAAATGATTTCCTCTTGTGTCAGCTTTGGTAAACTTTAGGAGCTAGGAAATGGTCCACTTTACAGAAATGTTCAAATTTACTGGCATTTCATATATTCTCTGCTATAACATTGTCCTGATACTTTCTGTATATTCTATAATTATGTTTTTGTTTTCCTCAATCAAAGTGTGTCTTTTCAATCATTTCAAAGAAGATTCTTTGGACTTACTAAATCACCTGAATTTTATACGTTTTCTGTTGTATTAAGTTCTGCTCATATCTTTATTTATCTTTTTTCTATGTTCTCAGGGTTTATTGTTTTGATCTTCTGATGTCAATTAAAACACTTGGTTATTCATTTTAATAAATATTTTACTTATAAAGATTTGAACTTTTGAAGATTCCAGCTTACTTGTAAGTTTCTAAGGGTCAGGTCCTCTCCATTGTTGCTGGCCTAAGGTTTAGTTCACCATATAGCGATGTACATATTGACCTATTTTCCCCTCGACTTTCTGTGATTCCCTACATCTCCCCTTTCTTTGCAGACAAGCCATTTGAAATACCCTTAACTTATTTCACAGCCAATAAGTCATTGAAATAATGTGTATTTTTTAGAGAAATCTTCTTATATAATTAGGCAGAAAATCTCACCTGCCATAGTTTTCAAAACAGCATAATTTCACTCTTCTCAATGCTTAATCTGTTGTATTACACAACTTTTGAGTATTTAGCTTTATCAATGACATGTACTTTAAAAATGTTTGAGAGATCCTACCAGTCTTTGAAAACATCCTTGTTCCTTGTTTCAGTTCCAGTTTTATGTATATATTCTGCCTTGCACCTGATTATTCCAACAATTGATGGATGGCCTTGGGAACCTAATTCTGGTATTGATAGTCTTTACTGATTGTCTCCCCTCATAGCTGATTTCTTCATTATTGTGTAAATTTAGATCATGAGCTCATGTTTAGATAAACAGCTGACCTTGTAAGACGCTTAGGTGTGAACGCTCGTAAGCTTCAGGAGAAAGTCGGCAAAATTTATTTGTGTCCCTCCAATGAGTTGCCCACGAGGACACCGTTTTCTACAAGTGTTGGTCCAATACTCCCTCTAGAGGAAGGGGACTCAGACAGGGCTGATTGGCGGCCCCCGATCTGGGGCAGGGGCAGTGGGCAGCCTGTGGTCCGGGCTGGAGCCTCTTTGCATGTGTCCCTGGGACACATGTGCCTGCGAACTTCGGTCACCTGGCAGGAAGCTACGATGCCCAGACCTATGGTTAGCTGTGCAGCGAAGTGTACTGTGAGGACAGGTTCCACACACACTTCAAGTAAGAGGTCGGCCTGAGTGGAAAGGTGAGAGTTTGGGCAGCTCTGCAAACAAAGAAGGCGCCCTTTGGCCTGGGCCTAAATGCTTGTGACACCCCACTGGACCTGCCGGCTCTGAGGGCCCTGCCCTGGGCCCCCTGCTCCCCTGCCCTTTGTTCAGTCACAGCAGAGATGGCCACACCCACTCCTTCAGTGAGGGCAGAGTTCCAACCACCCTCAGCTCCGCCCCCTCACCGCAGGTTATCATGGACTACAGAGGCTGCATTCTGAGGCCAGGGCGTTACGAGAATGCCAAGGGCAGACATGATGACCTTAAATGATTTCATCTTCTGTCAGGTTTGGTAAACTTTAGGAGCTAGGTAATGGTCCACTTTACAGAAATGTTCAAATTTACTGGCATTTCATATATTCTCTGCTATAACATTGTCCTGATTCTTTCTGTATATTCTTTACTTATGTTTTTGTTTTCCTTAATCAAAGTGTGTCTTTTCAATCTTTGCAAAGAAGATTCTTTGGACTTACTAAATCACCTCAATTTTATACATTTTCTGTTGTATTAAGTTCTGCTCATATCTTTATTTATCTTTTTTCTATGTTCTCATGGTTTATTGTTTTGATCTTCTGATGTCAATTAAAACACTTGGTTATTCATTTTAATAAATATTTTACTTATAAAGATTTGAACTTTTGAAGATTCCAGCTTACTTGTAAGTTTCTAAGGGTCAGGTCCTCTCCATTGTTGCTGGCCTAAGGTTTAGTTCACCATATAGCAATGTATATATTGACCTATTTTCCCCTCGACTTTCTGTGATTCCCTACATCTCAACTTTCTTTACAGACAAGCCATTTGAAATACCCTTAACTTATTTCACAGCCAATAAGTCATTGAATTAATGTGTATTTTTAGAGAAATCTTCTTATATAATTAGGCAGAAAATCTCACCTGCCATAGTTTTCAAGACAGCATAATTTGACTCTTCTCAATGCTTAATCTGTTGTATTACACAACCTTTGAGTATTTAGCTTTATCAATGACATGTACTTTAAAAATGTTTTAGAGATCCTACCAGTCTTTGAAAACATCCTTGTTCCTTGTTTCATTTCCAGTTTTATGTATATATTCTGCCTTGCACCTGATTATTCCAACAATTGATGGATGGCCTTGGGAATCTAATTCTGGTATTGATACTCTTTACTGATTGTCTCCCATCGCAGCTGATTTTTTTAATTATTGTGTAAATTTAGATCATGATCTCATGTTTAGCTAAACAGCTGACCTTGTAAGACGCTTAGATGTGTACGATCGCCAGCTTCAGGAGAAAGTAGGCAAATTTTATTTGTGTCCCTCCAATGAGTTGCCCACGAGGACACCGTTTTCTACAAGTGTTGGTCCAATACTCCCTCTAGAGGCATGGGACTCCGACACGGCTGTTTGGCGGCCCCCGATCTGGGGCAGGGGCAGTGGGGAGCCTGTGGCCCGGTCAGGAGCCTCTTTGAATGTGTCCCTGGGACACATCTGCCTGCGAACTTCGGTCACCTGGCAGGAAGCTACGATGCCCAGACCTATGGTTATCTGTGCAGCGAGGTGTACTGTGAGGACAGGTTCCACACACACTTCAAGTAAGAGGTCAGCCTGAGTGGAAAGGTGAGAGTTTGGGCAGCTGTGCAGACAAAGAAGGCGCCCTTTGGCCTGGGCCTAAATGCTTGTGACACCCCCCTAGACCTGCCATGCTCTGAGGGCCCTGCCCTGGTCCCCCTGCACCCCTGCCGTTTGTTCAGTCACAGCAGAGATGGCCACACCCACTCCTTCAGTGAGGGCAGAGTCCCAACCACCCTCAGCCCCGCCCCCTCTCCACAGGTTACCATGGACTACAGAGGCTGCATCCTGAGGCCAGGGCGTTCCGACAATGCCAAGGGCAGACATGATGACCTTAAATGATTTCCTCTTGTGTCAGGTTTGGTAAACTTTAGAAGCTAGGAAATGGTCCACTTTACAGAAATGTTCAAATTTACTGGCATTTCATATATTCTCTGCTATAACATTGTCCTGATTCTTTCTGTATATTCTTTACTTATGTTTTTGTTTTCCTTAATCAAAGTGTGTCTTTTCAATCTTTTCAAAGAAGATTCTTTGGACTTACTAAATCACCTCAATTTTATACGTTTTCTGTTGTATTAAGTTCTGCTCATATCTTTATTTATCTTTTTTCTATGTTCTCAGGGTTTATTGTTTTGATCTTCTGATGTCAATTAAAACACTTGGTTATTCATTTTAATAAATATTTTACTTATAAAGATTTGAACTTTTGAAGATTCCAGCTTACTTGTAAGGTTCTAAGGGTCAGGTCCTCTCCATTGTTGCTGGCCTAAGGTTTAGTTCACCATATCACAATGTATATATTGACCTATTTTCCCCTCGACTTTCTGTGATTCCCTACATCTCACCTTTCTTTGCAGACAAGCCATTTGAAATACCCTTAACTTATTTCACAGCCAATAAGTCATTGAAATAATGTGTATTTTTAGAGAAATCTTCTTATATAATTAGGCAGAAAATCTCACCTGCCATAGTTTTCAAAACAGCATAATTTCACTCTTCTCAATGCTTAATCTGTTGTATTACACAACCTTTGAGTATTTAGCTTTATCAATGACATGTACTTTAAAAATGTTTTAGAGATCCTACCAGTCTTTGAAAACATCCTTGTTCCTTGTTTCAGTTCCAGTTTTATGTATATATTCTGCCTTGCACCTGATTATTCCAACAATTGATGGATGGCCTTGGGAATCTAATTCTGGTATTGATAGTCTTTACTGATTGTCTCCCCTCGTAGCTGATTTCTTCATTATTGTGTAAATTTAGATCATGAGCTCATGTTTAGCTAAACAGCTGACCTTGTAAGACGCTTAGGTGTGAACGCTCGTAAGCTTCCGCAGAAAAACGGCAAAGATTTATTTGTGTCCCTCCAAGGAGTTGCCCACGAGGACACCGTTTTCTACAAGTGTTGGTCCAATACTCCCTCTAGAGGAAGGGGACTCCGACAGGGCTGATTGGCGGCCCCCGATCTGGGGCAGGGGCAGTGGGCAGCCTGTGGCCCGGGCAGGAGCCTCTTTGCATGTGTCCCTGGGACACATCTGCCTGCGAACTTCGGTCACCTGGCAGGAAGCTATGATGCCCAGACCTATGGTTAGCTGTTCATCGAGGTGTACTGTGAGGACAGGTTCCACACACACTTCAAGTAAGAGGTCGTCCTGAGTGGAAAGGTGAGAGTTTGGGCAGCTGTGCAGACAAAGAAGGCCCCCTTTGGCCTGGGCCTAAATGCTTGTGACAGCCCACTGGACCTGCCGTGCTCTGAGGGCCCTGCCCTGGGCGCCCTGCTCCCCTGCCCTTTGTTCAGTCACAGCAGAGGTGGCCACACCCACTCCTCCAGTGAGGCCAGAGTTCCACCCACCCTCAGCCCCGCCCCCTCTCCACAGGTTACCATGGACTACAGAGGCTGCATCCTGAGGCCAGGGCGTTCCGAGAATGACAAGGGCAGACATGATGACCTTAAATGATTTCCTCTTGTGTCAGGTTTGGTAAACTTTAGGAGCTAGGAAATGGTCCACTTACAGAAATGTTCAAATTTACTGGCATTTCATATATTCTCTGCTATAACATTGTCCTGATTCTTTCTGTATATGCTATACTTATGTTTTTGTTTCCTTAATCAAAGTGTGTCTTTTCAATCTTTTCAAAGAAGAATCTTTGGACTTACTAAATCACCTGAATTTTATACGTTTTCTGTTGTATTAAGTTATGCTCATATCTTTATTTATCTTTTTTCTATGTTCTCAGGGTTTATTGTTTTGATCTTCTGATGTCAATTAAAACACTTGGTTATTCATTTTAATAAATATTTTACTTATAAAGATTTGAACTTTTGAAGATTCCAGCTTACTTGTAAGTTTCTAAGGGTCAGGTCCTCTCCATTGTTGCTGGCCTAAGTTTTAGTTCACCATATAGCAATGTATATATTGACTTATTTTCCCCTCGACTTTCTGTGGTTCCCTACATCTCACCTTTCTTTGCAGACAAGCCATTTGAAATACCCTTAACTTAGTTCACAGCCAATAAGTCATTGAAATAATGTTTATTTTTAGAGTAATCTTCTTATATAATTAGGCAGAAAATCTCACCTGCCATAGTTTTCAAAACAGCATAATTTCACTCTTCTCAATGCTTAATCTGTTGTATTACACAACCTTTGAGTATTTAGCTTTATCAATGACATGTACTTTAAAAATGTTTTAGAGATCCTACCAGTCTTTGAAAACATCCTTGTTCCTTGTTTCAGTTCCACTTTTATGTATATATTCTGCCTTGCACCTGATTATTCCAACAATTGATGGATGGCCTTGGGAATCTAATTCTGGTATTGATAGTCTTTACTGATTGTCTCCCCTCGTAGCTGATTTCTTCATTATTGTGTAAATTTAGATCATGAGCTCATGTTTAGCTAAACAGCTGACCTTGTAAGATGCTTAGGTGTGAACGCTCCTAAGCTTCAGGAGAATGTCGGCAAAATTTATTTGTGTCCCTCCAATGAGTTGCCCACGAGGTCACCGTTTTCTACAAGTGTTGGTCCAATACTCCCTCTAGAGGAAGGGGACTCCGACAGGGCTGATTTGCGGCCCCCGATCTGGGGCAGGGGCAGTGGGCAGGCTGTGGCCCGGGCTGGAGCCTCTTTGCATGTGTCCCTGGGACACATCTGCCTGCGAACTTCGGTCACCTGGCAGGAAGCTACGATGCCCAGACGTATGGTTAGCTGTGCAGCGAGGTGTACTGTGAGGACAGGTTCCACACACACTTCAAGTAAGAGGTCGGCCTGAGTGGAAAGGTGAGAGTTTGGGCAGCTGTGCAGACAAAGAAGGCGCCCTTTGGCCTGGGCCTAAATGCTTGTGACAGCCCACTGGACTTGCCGTGCTCTGAGGGCCCTGCCCTAGGCCCCCTGCTCCCCTGCCCTATGTTCAGTCACAGCAGAGATGGCCACACCCACTCCTTCATTGAGGGCAGAGTTCCAACCAACCTCAGCTCTGCCCCCTCTCCGCAGGTTACCATGGACTACAGAGGCTGCATCCTGAGGCCAGGGCGTTCCGAGAATGCCAAGGGCAGACATGATGACCTTAAATGATTTCCTCTTGTGTCAGCTTTGGTAAACTTTAGGAGCTAGGAAATGGTCCACTTTACAGAAATGTTCAAATTTACTGGCATTTCATATATTCTCTGCTATAACATTGTCCTGATACTTTCTGTATATTCTATAATTATGTTTTTGTTTTCCTCAATCAAAGTGTGTCTTTTCAATCATTTCAAAGAAGATTCTTTGGACTTACTAAATCACCTGAATTTTATACGTTTTCTGTTGTATTAAGTTCTGCTCATATCTTTATTTATCTTTTTTCTATGTTCTCAGGGTTTATTGTTTTGATCTTCTGATGTCAATTAAAACACTTGGTTATTCATTTTAATAAATATTTTACTTATAAAGATTTGAACTTTTGAAGATTCCAGCTTACTTGTAAGTTTCTAAGGGTCAGGTCCTCTCCATTGTTGCTGGCCTAAGGTTTAGTTCACCATATAGCGATGTACATATTGACCTATTTTCCCCTCGACTTTCTGTGATTCCCTACATCTCCCCTTTCTTTGCAGACAAGCCATTTGAAATACCCTTAACTTATTTCACAGCCAATAAGTCATTGAAATAATGTGTATTTTTTAGAGAAATCTTCTTATATAATTAGGCAGAAAATCTCACCTGCCATAGTTTTCAAAACAGCATAATTTCACTCTTCTCAATGCTTAATCTGTTGTATTACACAACCTTTGAGTATTTAGCTTTATCAATGACATGTACTTTAAAAATGTTTGAGAGATCCTACCAGTCTTTGAAAACATCCTTGTTCCTTGTTTTAGTTCCAGTTTTATGTATATATTCTGCCTTGCACCTGATTATTCCAACAATTGATGGATGGCCTTGGGAACCTAATTCTGGTATTGATAGTCTTTACTGATTGTCTCCCCTCATAGCTGATTTCTTCATTATTGTGTAAATTTAGATCATGAGCTCATGTTTAGATAAACAGCTGACCTTGTAAGACGCTTAGGTGTGAACGCTCGTAAGCTTCAGGAGAAAGTCGGCAAAATTTATTTGTGTCCCTCCAATGAGTTGCCCACGAGGACATCGTTTTCTACAAGTGTTGGTCCAATACTCCCTCTAGAGGAAGGGGACTCAGACAGGGCTGATTGGCGGCCCCCGATCTGGGGCAGGGGCAGTGGGCAGCCTGTGGTCCGGGCTGGAGCCTCTTTGCATGTGTCCCTGGGACACATGTGCCTGCGAACTTCGGTCACCTGGCAAGAAGCTACGACGCCCAGACCTATGGTTAGCTGTGCAGCGAGGTGTACTGTGAGGACAGGTTCCACACACACTTCAAGTAAGTGGTCGGCCTGAGTGGAAAGGTGAGAGTTTGGGCAGCTGTGCAGACAAAGAAGGCGCCCTTTGGCCTGGGCCTAAATGCTTGTGACAGCCCACTGGTCCTGCCGGGCTCTGAGGGCCCTGCCCTGGGCCCCGTGCTCCCCTGCCCTTTGTTCAGTCACAGCAGAGATGGCCACACCCACTCCTTCAGTGAGGGCAGAGTTCCAACCAACCTCAGCCCCGTCCCCTCTCCGCAGGTTACCATGGACTACAGAGGCTGCATCCTGAGGCCAGGGTGTTCCGAGAATGCCAAGGGCAGACATGATGACTTTAAATGATTTCCTCTTGTGTCAGGTTTGGTAAACTTTAGGAGCTAGGAAATGGTCCACTTTACAGAAATGTTCAAATTTACTGGCATTTCATATATTCTCTGCTATAACATTGTCCTGATTCTTTCTGTATATTCTTTACTTATGTTTTTGTTTTCCTTAATCAAAGTGTGTCTTTTCAATCTTTTCAAAGAAGATTCTTTGGACTTACTAAATCACCTCAATTTTATACGTTTTCTGTTGTATTAAGTTCTGCTCATATCTTTATTTATCTTTTTTCTATGTTCTCAGGGTTTATTGTTTTGATCTTCTGATGTCAATTAAAATACTTGGTTATTCATTTTAATAAATATTTTACTTATAAAGATTTGAACTTTTGAAGATTCCAGCTTACTTGTAAGTTTCTAAGGGTCAGGTCCTCTCCATTGTTGCTGGCCTAAGGTTTAGTTCACCATATAGCAATGTATATATTGACCTATTTTCCCCTCGACTTTCTGTGATTCCCTACATCTCAACTTTCTTTACAGACAAGCCATTTGAAATACCCTTAACTTATTTCACAGCCAATAAGTCATTGAATTAATGTGTATTTTTAGAGAAATCTTCTTATATAATTAGGCAGAAAATCTCACCTGCCATAGTTTTCAAGACAGCATAATTTGACTCTTCTCAATGCTTAATCTGTTGTATTACACAACCTTTGAGTATTTAGCTTTATCAATGACATGTACTTTAAAAATGTTTGAGAGATCCTACCAGTCTTTGAAAACATCCTTGTTCCTTGTTTCATTTCCAGTTTTATGTATATATTCTGCCTTGCACCTGATTATTCCAACAATTGATGGATGGCCTTGGGAATCTAATTCTGGTATTGATACTCTTTACTGATTGTCTCCCTCGTAGCTGATTTTTTTAATTATTGTGTAAATTTAGATCATGATCTCATGTTTAGCTAAACAGCTGACCTGGTAAGACGCTTAGATGTGTACGATCGCAAGCTTCAGGAGAAAGTCGGCAAATTTTATTTGTGTCCCTCCAATGAGTTGCCCACGAGGACACCGTTTTCTACAAGTGTTGGTCCAATACTCCCTCTAGAGGCAGGGGACTCCGACACGGCTGTTTGGCGGCCCCCGATCTGGGGCAGGGGCATTGGGCAGCCTGTGGCCCGGGCTGGAGCCTCTTTGCATGTGTCCCTGGGACACATCTGCCTGCGAACTTCGGTCACCTGGCAGGAAGCTACGATGCCCAGACCTATGGTTAGCTGTGCAGCGAGGTGTACTGTGAGGACAGGTTCCACACATACTTCAAGTAAGAGGTCGGCCTGAGTGGAAATGTGAGAGTTTGGGCAGCTGTGCAGACAAAGAAGGCGCCCTTTGGCCTGGGCCTAAATGCTTGTGACACCCCCCTGGACCTGCCATGTTCTGAGGGCCCTGCCCTGGGCCCCCTGCACCCCTGCCCTTTGTTCAGTCACAGCAGAGATGGCCACACCCACTCCTTCAGTGAGGCCAGAGTCCCAACCACCCTCAGCCCCGCCCCCTCTCCACAGCTTACCATGGACTACAGAGGCTGCATCCTGAGGCCAGGGCGTTCCGAGAATGCCAAGGGCAGACATGATGACCTTAAATGATTTCCTCTTGTGTCAGGTTTGGTAAACTTTAGGAGCTAGGAAATGGTCCACTTTACAGAAATGTTCAAATTTACTGGCATTTCATATATTCTCTGCTATAACATTGTCCTGATTCTTTCTGTATATTCTTTACTTATGTTTTTGTTTTCCTTAATCAAAGTGTGTCTTTTCAATCTTTTCAAAGAAGATTCTTTGGACTTACTAAATCACCTCAATTTTATACGTTTTCTGTTGTATTAAGTTCTGCTCATATCTTTATTTATCTTTTTTCTATGTTCTCAGGGTTTATTGTTTTGATCTTCTGATGTCAATTAAAACACTTGGTTATTCATTTTAATAAATATTTTACTTATAAAGATTTGAACTTTTGAAGATTCCAGCTTACTTGTAAGTTTCTAAGGGTCAGGTCCTCTCCATTGTTGCTGGCCTAAGGTTTAGTTCACCATATAGCAATGTATATATTGACCTATTTTCCCCTCGACTTTCTGTGATTCCCTACATCTCACCTTTCTTTGCAGACAAGCCATTTGAAATACCCTTAACTTATTTCACAGCCAATAAGTCATTGAAATAATGTGTATTTTTAGAGAAATCTTCTTATATAATTAGGCAGAAAATCTCACCTGCCATAGTTTTCAAAACAGCATAATTTCACTCTTCTCAATGCTTAATCTGTTGTATTACACAACCTTTGAGTATTTAGCTTTATCAATGACATGTACTTTAAAAAGGTTTTAGAGATCCTACCAGTCTTTGAAAACATCCTTGTTCCTTGTTTCAGTTCCAGTTTTATGTATATATTCTGCCTTGCACCTGATTATTCCAACAATTGATGGATGGCCTTGGGAATCTAATTCTGGTATTGATAGTCTTTACTGATTGTCTCCCCTCGTAGTTGATTTTTTCATTATTGTGTAAATTTAGATCATGAGCTCATGTTTAGCTAAACAGCTGACCTTGTAAGACGCTTAGGTGTGAATGCTCGTAAGCTTCCGCAGAAAGACGGCAAAGATTTATTTGTGTCCCTCCAATGAGTTGCCCACGAGGACACCGTTTTCTACAAGTGTTGGTCCAATACTCCCTCTAGAGGAAGGGGACTCCGACAGGGCTGATTGGCGGCCCCCGATCTGGGGCAGGGGCAGTGGGCAGCCTGTGGCCCGGGCTGGAGCCTCTTTGCATGTGTCCCTGGGACACATCTGCCTCCGAACTTCGGTCACCTGGCAGGAAGCTACGATGCCCAGACCTATGGTTAGCTGTGCAGCGAGGTGTACTGTGAGGACAGGTTCCACACACACTTCAAGTAAGAGGTCGGCCTGAGTGGAAAGGTGAGAGTTTGGGCAGCTGTGCAGTCAAAGAAGGCGCCCTTTGGCCTGGGCCTAAATGCTTGTGACACCCCACTGGACCTGCCGTGCTCTGAGGGCCCTGCCCTGGGCCCCCTGCTCCCCTGCCCTTTGTTCAGTCACAGCAGAGATGGCCACACCCACTCCTTCAGTGAGGGCAGAGTTCCAACCACCCTCAGCCCCGCCCCCTCTCCGCAGGTTACCATGGACTACAGAGGCTGCATCCTGAGGCCAGGGCGTTCCGAGAATGCCAAGGGCAGACATGATGACCTTAAATGATTTCCTCTTGTGTCAGGTTTGGTAAACTTTAGGAGCTAGGAAATGGTCCACTTTACAGAAATGTTCAAATTTACTAGCATTTCATATATTCTCTGCTATAACATTGTCCTGATTCTTTCTGTATATTCTATACTTATGTTTTTGTTTTCCTTAATCAAAGTGTGTCTTTTCAATCTTTTCAAAGAAGATTCTTTGGACTTACTAAATCACCTGAATTTTATACGTTTTCTGTTGTATTAAGTTCTGCTCATATCTTTATTTATCTTTTTTCTATGTTCTCAGGGTTTATTGTTTTGGTCTTCTGATGTCAATTAAAACACTTGGTTATTCATTTTAATAAATATTTTACTTATAAAGATTTGAACTTTTGAAGATTCCAGGTTACTTGTAAGTTTCTAAGGGTCAGGTCCTCTCCATTGTTGCTGGCCTAAGGTTTAGTTCACCATATAGCAATGTATATATTGACCTATTTTCCCCTCGACTTTCTGTGATTCCCTACATCTCACCTTTCTTTGCAGACAAGCCATTTGAAATACCCTTAACTTATTTCACAGCCAATAAGTCATTGAAATAATGTGTATTTTTAGAGAAATCTTCTTATATATTTAGGCAGAAAATCTCACCTGCCATACTTTTCAAAACAGCATAATTTCACTCTTCTCAATGCTTAATCTGTTGTATTACACCACCTTTGAGTATTTAGCTTTATCAATTACATGTACTTTAAAAATGTTTTAGAGATCCTACCAGTCTTTGAAAACATCCTTGTTCCTTGTTTCAGTTCCAGTTTTATGTATATATTCTGCCTTGCACCTGATTATTCCAACAATTGATGGATGGACTTGGGAATCTAATTCTGGTATTGATAGTCTTTACTGATTGTCTCCCCTCGTAGCTGATTTCTTCATTATTGTGTAAATTTAGATCATGAGCTCATGTTTAGCTAAACAGCTGACCTTGTAAGACGCTTAGGTGTGAATGCTCGTAAGCTTCCGCAGAAAGACGGCAAAGATTTATTTGTGTCCCTCCAATGAGTTGCCCACGAGGACACCGTTTTCTACAAGTGTTGGTCCAATACTCCCTCTAGAGGAAGGGGACTCCGACACGGCTGATTGGCGGCCCCCGATCTGGGGCAGGGGCAGTGGGCAGCCTGTGGCCCGGGCTGGAGCCTCTTTGCATGTGTCCCTGGGACACATCTGCCTGCGAACTTCGGTCACCTGGCAAGAAGCTACGATGCCCAGACCTATGGTTAGCTGTGCAGCGAGGTGTACTGTGAGGACAGGTTCGACACACACTTCAAGTAAGAGGTCGGCCTGAGTGGAAAGGTGAGAGTTTGGGCAGCTGTGCAGACAAAGAAGGCGCCCTTTGGCCTGGGCCTAAATGCTTGTGACAGCCCACTGGTCCTGCCGGGCTCTGAGGGCCCTGCCCTGGGCGCCCTGCTCCCCTGCCCTTTGTTCAGTCACAGCA
Organism: Mesoplodon mirus; assembly: GCF_964341445.2. Classification (NCBI taxonomy): domain Eukaryota; kingdom Metazoa; phylum Chordata; class Mammalia; order Artiodactyla; family Ziphiidae; genus Mesoplodon; species Mesoplodon mirus. Next base: position 168,281,624 of record NC_138976.1, on the reverse strand, counting down.
GAGATGGCCACACACACTCCTTCAGTGAGGGCAGAGTTCCAACCACCCTCAGCCCCGCCCCCTCTCCGCAGGTTACCATAGACTACAGAGGCTGCATCCTGAGGCCAGGGCGTTCCGAGAATGCCAAGGGCAGACATGATGACCTTAAATGATTTCCTCTTCTGTCAGGTTTGGTAAACTTTAGGAGCTAGGAAATGGTCCACTTTACAGAAATGTTCAAATTTACTGGCATTTCATATATTCTCAGCTATAACATTGTCCTGATTCTTTCTGTATATTCTATACTTATGTTTTTGTTTTCCTTAATCAAAGTGTGTCTTTTCAATCTTTTCAAAGAAGATTCTTTGGACTTACTAAATCACCTGAATTTTATATGTTTTCTGTTGTATTAAGTTCTGCTCATATCTTTATTTATCTTTTTTCTATGTTCTCAGGGTTTATTGTTTTGATCTTCTGATGTCAATTAAAACACTTGGTTATTCATTTTGATAAATATTTTACTTATAAAGATTTGAACTTTTGAAGATTCCAGCTTACTTGTAAGTTTCTAAGGGTCAGGTTCTCTCCATTGTTGCTGGCCTAAGGTTTAGTTCACCATATAGCAATGTATATATTGACCTATTTTCCCCTCGACTTTCTGTGATTCCCTACATCTCACCTTTCTTTGCAGACAAGCCATTTGAAATACCCTTATCTTATTTCACAGCCAATAAGTCATTGAAATAATGTGTATTTTTAGAGAAATCTTCTTATATAATTAGGCAGAAAATCTCACCTGCCATAGTTTTCAAAACAGCATAATTTCACTCTTCTCAATGCTTAATCTGTTGTATTACACAACCTTTGAGTATTTAGCTTTATCAATGACATATACTTTAAAAATGTTTTAGAGATCCTACCAGTCTTTGAAAACATCCTTGTTCCTTGTTTCAGTTCCAGTTTTATGTATATATTCTGCCTTGCACCTGATTATTCCAACAATTGATGGATGGCCTTGGAAATCTAATTCTGGTATTGATAGTCCTTACTGATTGTCTCCCCTCGTAGCTGATTTCTTCATTATTGTGTAAATTTAGATCATGAGCTCATGTTTAGCTAAACAGCTGACCTTGTAAGATGCTTAGGTGTGTACGCTCGCAAGCTTCAGGAGAAATTCGGCAAAATTTATTTGTGTCCCTCCAATGAGTTGCCCACGAGGACACCGTTTTCTACAAGTGTTGGTCCAATACTCCCTCTAGAGACAGGGGACTCTGACACGGCTGATAGGCGGCCCCCGATCTGGGGCCGGGGCAGTGGGCAGCCTGTGGCCCGGGTAGGAGCCTCTTTGCATGTGTCCCTGGGACACATCTGCCTGCGAACTTCGGTCACCTGGCAGGAAGCTACGATGCCCAGACCTATGGTTAGCTGTGCAGCGAGGTGTACTGTGAGGACAGGTTCCACACACACTTCAAGTAAGAGGTCGGCCTGAGTGGAAAGGTGAGAGTTTGGGCAGCTGTGCAGACAAAGAAGGCGCCCTTTGGCCTGGGCCTAAATGCTTGTGACACCCCACTGGACCTGCCGTGCTCTGAGGGCCCTGCCCTGGGCCCCCTGCTCCCCTGACCTTTGTTCAGTCACAGCAGAGATGGCCACACCCACACCTTCAGTGAGGCCAGAGTTCCTCACACCCTCAGCCCCGCCCCCTCTCCGCAGGTTACCATGGACTACAGAGGCTGCCTCCTGAGGCCAGGGCGTTCCGAAAATGCCAAGGGCAGACATGATGACCTTAAATGATTTCCTCTTGTGTCAGGTTTGGTAAACTTTAGGAGCTAGGAAATGGTCCACTTTACAGAAATGTTCAAATTTACTGGCATTTCATATATTATCTGCTATAACATTGTCCTGATTCTTTCTGTATATTCTATACTTATGTTTTTGTTTTCCTTAATCAAAGTGTGTCTTTTCAATCTTTTCAAAGAAGATTCTTTGGACTTACTAAATCAACTGAATTTTATACGTTTTCTGTTGTATTAATTTCTGCTCATATCTTTATTTATCTTTTTTCTATGTTCTCAGGGTTTATTGTTTTGATCTTCTGATGTCAATTAAAACACTTGGTTATTCATTTTAATAAATATTTTACTTATAAAGATTTGAACTTTTGAAGATTCCAGGTTACTTGTAAGTTTCTAAGGGTCAGGTCCTCTCCATTGTTGCTGGCCTAAGGTTTAGTTCACCATATAGCAATGTATATATTGACCTATTTTCCCCTCGACTTTCTGTAATTCCCTACATCTCACCTTTCTTTGCAGACAAGCCATTTGAAATACCCTTAACTTCTTTCACAGCCAATAAGTCATTGAAATAATGTGTATTTTTAGAGAAATCTTCTTATATAATTAGGCAGAAAATCTCACCTGCCATAGTTTTGAAAACAGCATAATTTCACTCTTCTCAATGCTTAATCTGTTGTATTACACAACCTTTGAGTATTTAGCTTTATCAGTGACATGTACTTTAAAAATGTTTTAGAGATCCTACCAGTCTTTGAAAACATCCTTGTTCCTTGTTTCAGTTCCAGTTTTATGTATATATTCTGCCTTGCACCTGATTATTCCAACAATTGATGGATGGCCTTGGGAATCTAATTCTGGTATTGATAGTCCTTACTGATTGTCTCCCCTCGTAGCTGATTTTTTCATTATTGTGTAAATTTAGATCATGAGCTCATGTTTAGATAAACAGCTGACCTTGTAAGACGCCTAGGTGTGAACGCTCGTAAGCTTCAGGAGAAAGTCGGCAAAATTTATTTGTGTCCCTCCAATGAGTTGCCCACGAGGACACCGTTTTCTACAAGTGTTGGTCCAATACTCCCTCTAGAGGAAGGGGACTCCGACAGGGCTGATTGGCGGCCCCCGATCTGGGGCAGGGGAAGTGGGCAGCCTGTGGCCCGGGCTGGCGCCTCTTTGCATGTGTCCCTGGGACACATCTGCCTGCAAACTTCGGTAAACTGGCAGGAAGATACGATGCCCAGACCTATGGTTAGCTGTGCAGCGAGGTGTACTGTGTGGACAGGTTCCACACACACTTCAAGTAAGAGGTCGGCCTGAGTGGAAAGGTGAGAGTTTGGGCAGCTGTGCAGACAAAGAAGGCGCCCTTTGGCCTGGGCCTAAATGCTTGTGACAGCCCACTGGACCTGCCGTGCTCTGAGGGCCCTGCCCTGGGCCCCCTGCTCCCCTGCCCTTTGTTCAGTCACAGCAGAAATGGCCACACCCACTCCTTCAGTGAGGGCAGAGTTCCAACCAACCTCAGCTCCGCCACCTCTCCGCAGGTTACCATGGACTACAAAGGCTGCATCCTGAGGCCAGGGCGTTCCGAGAATGCCAAGTGCAGACATGATGACCTTAAATGATTTCCTCTTGTGTCAGGTTTGGTAAACTTTAGGAGCTAGGTAATGGTCCACTTACAGAAATGTTCAAATTTACGGGCATTTCATATATTCTCTGCTATAACATTGTCCTGATTCTTTCTGTATATTCTTTTCTTATGTTTTTGTTTTCCTTAATCAAAGTGTGTCTTTTCAATCTTTTCAAAGAAGATTCTTTGGACTTATTAAATCACCTGAATTTTATACGTTTTCTGTTGTATTAAGTTCTGCTCATATCTTTATTTATCTTTTTTCTATGTTCTCAGTGTTTATTGTTTTGATCATCTGATGTCAATTAAAACACTTGGTTATTCATTTTAATAAATATTTTACTTATAAAGATTTGAACTTTTGAAGATTCCAGCTTACTTGTAAGTTTCTAAGGGTCAGGTCCTCTCCATTGTTGCTGGCCTAATGTTTAGTTCAACATATAGCAATGTATATATTGACCTATTTTCCCCTCGACTTTCTGTGATTCCCTACATCTCACCTTTCTTTGCAGACAAGCCATTTGAAATACCCTTAACTTATTTCACAGCCAATAAGTCATTGAAATAATGTGTATTTTTAGAGAAATCTTCTTATATAATTAGGCAGAAAATCTCACCTGCCATAGTTTTCAAAACAGCATAATTTCACTCTTCTCAATGCTTAATCTGTTGTATTACACAACCTTTGAGTATTTAGCTTTATCAGTGACATGTACTTTAAAAATGTTTTAGAGATCCTACCAGTCTTTGAAAACATCCTTGTTCCTTGTTTCAGTTCCAGTTTTATGTATATATTCTGCCTTGCACCTGATTATTCCAACAATTGATGGATGGCCTTGGGAATCTAATTCTGGTATTGATACTCTTTACTGATTGTCTCCCCTCGTAGCTGATTTTTTCATTATTGTGTAAATTTAGATCATGAGCTCATGTTTAGATAAACAGCTGACCTTGTAAGACGCTTAGGTGTGAACGCTCGTAAGCTTCAGGAGAAAGTCGGCAAAATTTATTTGTGTCCCTCCAATGAGTTGCCCACGAGGACACCGTTTTCTACAAGTGTTGGTCCAATACTCCCTCTAGAGGAAGGGGATTCCGACAGGGCTGATTGGCGGCCCCCGATCTGGGGCAGGGGCTGTGGGCAGCCTGTGGCCCGGGCTGGAGCCTCTTTGCATGTGTCCCTGGGACACATCTGCCTGCGAACTTCGGTCACCTGGCAGGAAGCTACGATGCCCAGACCTATGGTTAGCTGTGCAGCGAGGTGTACTGTGAGGACATGTTCCACACACACTTCAAGTAAGAGGTCGGCCTGAGTGGAAAGGTGAGAGTTTGGGCAGCTGTGCAGACAAAGAAGGCGCCCTTTGGCCTGGGCCTAAATGCTTGTGACACCCCACTGGACCTGCCGGGCTCTGAGGGCCCTGCACTGGGCCCCCTGCTCCCCTGCCCTTTGTTCAGTCACAGAAGAGATGGCCACACCCACTCCTTCAGTGAGGGCAGAGTTCCAAACACCCTCAGCCCCGCCCCCTCTCCGCAGGTTACCATGGACTACAGAGGCTGCATCCTGAGGCCAGGGCGTTCCGAGAATGCCAAGGGCAGACATCATGACTTTAAATGATTTCCTCTTGTGTCAGGTTTGGTAAACTTTAGGAGCTAGGAAATGGTCCACTTACAGAAATGTTCAAATTTACTGGCATTTCATATATTCTCTGCTATAACATTGTCCTGATTCTTTCTGTATATTCTTTCCTTATGTTTTTGTTTTCCTTAATCAAAGTGTGTCTTTTCAATCTTTTCAAAGAAGATTCTTTGGACTTACTAAATCACCTGAATTTTATACGTTTTCTGTTGTATTAAGTTCTGCTCATATCTTTATTTATCTTTTTTCTATGTTCTCAGGGTTTATTGTTTTGATCTTCTGATGTCAATTAAAACACTTGGTTATTCATTTTAATAAATATGTTACTTATAAAGATTTGAACTTTTGAAGATTCCAGCTTACTTGTAAGTTTCTAAGGGTCAGGTCCTCTCCATTGTTGCTGGCCTAAGGTTTAGTTCACCATATAGCAATGTATATATTGACCTATTTTCCCCTCGACTTTCTGTGATTCCCTACATCTCACCTTTCTTTGCAGACAAGCCATTTGAAATACCCTTAACTTATTTCACATCCAATAAGTCATTGAAATAATATGTAGTTTTTAGAGAAATCTTCTTATATAATTAGGCAGAAAATCTCACCTGCCATAGTTTTCAAAACAGCATAATTTCACTCTTCTCAATTCTTAATCTGTTGTATTACACTACCTTTGAGTATTTAGCTTTATCAATGACATGTACTTTAAAAATGTTTTAGAGATCCTACCAGTCTTTGAAAACATCCTTGTTCCTTGTTTTAGTTCCAGTTTTATGTATATATTCTGCATTGCACCTGATTATTCCAACAATTGATGGATGGCCTTGGGAACCTAATTCTGGTATTGATAGTCTTTAATGATTGTCTCCCCTCGTAGCTGATTTTTTCATTATTGTGTAAATTTAGATCATGATCTCATGTTTAGCTAAACAGCTGACCTTGTAAGACGATTAGGTGTGTACGCTAGTAAGCTTCAGGAGAAAGTCCACAAAATTTATTTGTGTCCCTCCAATGAGTTGCCCACGAGGACACCGTTTTCTACAAGTGTTGGTCCAATACTCCCTCTAGAGGAAGGGGACTCCGACAGGGCTGATTGGCGGCCCCAGATCTGGGGCAGGCGCTGTGGGCAGCCTGTGGCCCGGGCAGGAGCCTCTTTGCATGTGTCCCTGGGACACATCTGCCTGCGAACTTCGGTCACCTGGCAGGAAGCTACGATGCCCAGACCTATGGTTAGCTGTGCAGCGAGGTGTACTGTGAGGACAGGATCCACACACACTTCAGGTAAGAGGTCGGCCTGAGTGGAAAGGTGAGAGTTTGGGCAGCTGTGCAGACAAAGAAGGCGCCCTTTGGCCTGGGCCTAAATGCTTGTGACAGCCCACTGGACCTGCCGTGCTCTGAGGGCCCTGCCCTTGGCCCCCTGCTCCCCTGCCCTTTGTTCAGTCACAGCAGAGATGGCCACACCCACTCCTTCAGTGAGGGCAGAGTTCCAAGCAACCTCAGCCCCGTCCCCTCTCCGCAGGTTACCATGGACTACAGAGGCTGCATCCTGAGGCCAGGGCGTTCCGAGAATGCCAAGGGCAGACATGATGACCTTAAATGATTTCCTCTTGTGTCAGGTTTGGTAATCTTTAGGAGCTAGGAAATGGTCCACTTACAGAAATGTTCAAATTTACTGGCATTTCATATATTCTCTGCTATAACATTGTCCTGATTCTTTCTGTATATTCTTTCCTTATGTTTTTGTTTTCCTTAATCAAAGTGTGTCTTTTCAATCTTTTCAAAGAAGATTCTTTGGACTTACTAAATCACCTGAATTTTATACGTTTTCTGTTGTATTAAGTTCAGCTCATATCTTTATTTATCTTTTTTCTATGTTCTCAGGGTTTATTGTTTTGATCTTCTGATGTCAATTAAAACACTTGGTTATTCATTTTAATAAATATTTTACTTATAAAGATTTGAACTTTTGAAGATTCCAGCTTACTTGTAAGTTTCTAAGGGTCAGGTCCTCTCCATTGTTGCTGGCCTAAGGTTTAGTTCAACATATAGCAATGTATATATTGACCTATTTTCCCCTCGACTTTCTGTGATTCCCTACATCTCACCTTTCTTTGCAGACAAGCCATTTGAAATACCCTTAACTTATTTCACAGCCAATAAGTCATTGAAATAATGTGTATTTTTAGAGAAATCTTCTTATATAATTAGGCAGAAAATCTCACCTGCCATAGTTTTCAAAACAGCATAATTTCACTCTTCTCAATGCTTAATCTGTTGTATTACACAACCTTTGAGTATTTAGCTTTATCAATGACATGTATAGATCCTACCAGTCTTTGAAAACATCCTTGTTCCTTGTTTCAGTTCCAGTTTTTTGTATATATTCTGCCTTGCACCTGATTATTCCAACAATTGATGGATGGCCTTGGGAATCTAATTCTGGTATTGATAGTCTTTACTGATTGTCTCCCATCGTAGCTGATTTCTTCATTATTGTGTAAATTTAGATCATGAGCTCATGTTTAGCTAAACAGCTGACCTTGTAAGACGCTTAGGTGTGAACGCTCGTAAGCTTCAGCAGAAAGTCGGCAAAGATTTATTTGTGTCCCTCCAATGAGTTGCCCACGAGGAAACCGTTTTCTACAAGTGTTGGTCCAATACTCCATCTAGAGGCAGGGGACTCCGACAGGGCTGATTGGCGACCCCCGATCTGGGGCAGGGGCAGTGGGCAGCCTGTGGCCCGGTCTGGAGCCTCTTTGCATGTGTCCCTGGGACACATCTGCCTGCGAACTTCGGTCACCTGGCAGGAAGCTACGATGCCCAGACCTATGGTTAGCTGTGCAGCGAGGTGTACTGTGAGGACAGGTTCCACACACACTTCAAGTAAGAGGTCGGCCTGAGTGGAAAGGTGAGAGTTTGGGCAGCTGTGCAGACAAAGAAGGCACACTTTGGCCTGGGCCTAAATGCTTGTGACACCCCACTGGACCTGCCGTGCTCTGAGGGCCCTGCCCTGGGCCCCCTGCTCCCCTGCCCTTTGTTCAGTCACAGCAGAGATGGCCACACCCACTCCTTCAGTGAGGGCAGAGTTCCAACCACCCTCAGCCCCGCCCCCTCTCCGCAGGTTACCATGGACTACAGAGGCTGCATCCTGAGGCAAGGGCCTTCCGAGAATGCCAAGGGCAGACATGATGACTTTAAATGATTTCCTCTTGTGTCAGGTTTGGTAAACTTTAGGATCTAGGAAATGGTCCACTTTACAGAAATGTTCAAATTTACTGGCATTTCATATATTCTCTGCTATAACATTGTCCTGATTCTTTCTGTATATTCTTTCCTTATGTTTTTGTTTTCCTTAATCAAAGTGTGTCTTTTCAATCTTTTCAAAGAAGATTCTTTGGACTTACTAAATCACCTGAATTTTATACGTTTTCTGTTGTATTAAGTTCTGCTCATATCTTTATTTATCTTTTTTCTATGTTCTCAGGGTTTATTCTTTTGATCTTCTGATGTCAATTAAAACACTTGGTTATTCATTTTAATAAATATTTTACTTATAAAGATTTGAACTTTTGAAGATTCCAGGTTACTTGTAAGTTTCTAAGGGTCAGGTCCTCTCCATTGTTGCTGGCCTAAGGTTTAGTTCACCATATAGCAATGTATATATTGACCTATTTTCCCCTCGACTTTCTGTGATTCCCTACATCTCACCTTTCTTTGCATACAAGCCATTTGAAATACCCTTAACTTATTTCACAGCCCATAAGTCATTGAAATAATGTGTAGTTTTTAGAGAAATCTTCTTATATAATTAGGCAGAAAATCTCACCTGCCATAGTTTTCAAAACAGCATAATTTCACTCTTCTCAATGCTTATTCTGTTGTATTACACAACCTTTGAGTATTTAGCTTTATCAATGACATGTACTTTAAAAATGTTTTAGAGATCCTACCAGTCTTTGAAAACATCCTTGTTCCTTGTTTCAGTTCCAGTTTTATGTATATATTCTGCCTTGCACCTGATTATTCCAACAATTGATGGATGGCCTTGGGAACCTAATTCTGGTATTGATAGTCTTTAATGATTGTCTCCCCTCGTAGCTGATTTTTTCATTATTGTGTAAATTTAGATCATGATCTCATGTTTAGCTAAACAGCTGACCTTGTAAGACGATTAGGTGTGTACGCTAGTAAGCTTCAGGAGAAAGTCCACAAAATTTATTTGTGTCCCTCGAATGAGTTGCCCACGAGGACACCGTTTTCTACAAGTGTTGGTCCAATACTCCCTCTAGAGGAAGGGGACTCCGACAGGGCTGATTGGCGGCCCCCGATCTGGGGCAGGGGCTGTGGGCAGCCTGTGGCCCGGGCTGGAGCCTCTTTGCATGTGTCCCTGGGACACATCTGCCTGCGAACTTCGGTCACCTGGCAGGAAGCTACGATGCCCAGACCTATGGTTAGCTGTGCAGCGAGGTGTACTGTGAGGACAGGTTCCACACACACTTCAAGTAAGAGGTCGGCCTGAGTGGAAAGGTGAGAGTTTGGGCAGCTGTGCAGACAAAGAAGGCGCCCTTTGTCCTGGGCCTAAATGCTTGTGAGAGCCCACTGGACCTGCCGTGCTCTGAGGGCCCTGACCTGGGCCCCTGCTCCCCTGCCCTTTTTTCAGTCACAGCAGAGATGGCCACACCCACTCCTTCAGTGAGGGCAGAGTTCCAACCACCCTCAGCCCCGCCCCCTCTCCGCAGGTTACCATGGACTACAGAGGCTGCATCCTGAGGCCAGGGCGTTCCGAGAATGCCAAGGGCAGACATGATGACCTTAAATGATTTCCTCTTGTGTCAGGTTTGGTAAACTTTAGGAGCTAGGAAATGGTCCACTTTACAGAAATGTTCAAATTTACTGGCATTTCTTATATTCTCTGCTATAACATTGTCCTGATTCTTTCTGTATATTCTTTACTTATGTTTTTGTTTTCCTTAATCAAAGTGTGTCTTTTCAATCTTTTCAAAGAAGATTCTTTGGACTTACTAAATCACCTGAATTTTGTACGATTTCTGTTGTATTAAGTTCTGCTCATATCTTTATTTATCTTTTTTCTATGTTCTCAGGGTTTATTGTTTTGATCTTCTGATGTCAATTAAAACACTTGGTTATTCATTTTAATAAATATTTTACTTATAAAGATTTGTACTTTTGAAGATTCCAGCTTACTTGTAAGTTTGTAAGGGTCAGGTCCTCTCCAATGTTGCTGGCCTAAGGTTTAGTTCACCATATAGCAATGTATATATTGACCTATTTTCCCCTCGATTTTCTGTGATTCCCTACGTCTCACCTTTCTTTGCAGACAAGCCATTTGAAATACCCTTAACTTATTTCACAGCCAATAAGTCATTGAAATAATGTGTATTTTTAGAGAAATCTTCTTATATAATTAGGCAGAAAATCTCACCTGCCATTGTGTTCAAAACAGCATAATTTCACTCTTCTCAATGCTTAAACTGTTGTATTACACAACCTTTGAGTATTTAGCTTTGTCAATGACATGTCCTTTAAAAATGTTTTAGAGATCCTACCAGTCTTTGAAAACATCCTTGTTCCTTGTTTCAGTTCCAGTTTTATGTATATATTCTGCCTTGCACCTGATTATTCCAACAATTGATGGATGGCCTTGGGAATCTAATTCTGGTATTGATAGTCTTTACTGATTGTCTCCCCTCGTAGCTGATTTCTTCATTATTGTGTAAATTTAAATCATGAGCTCATGTTTAGCTAAACAGCTGACCTTGTAAGACGCTTAGGTGTGAACGCTCGTAAGCTTCCGCAGAAAGACGGCAGAGATTTATATGTGTCCCTCCAATGAGTTGCCCACGAGGACACCATTTTCTACAATTGTTGTTCCAATACTCCCTCTAGAGGCAGGGGACTCCGACAGGGCTGATTGGTGGCCCCCGATCTGGGGCAGGGTCAGTGGGCAGCCTGTGGCCCGGGCAGGAGCCTCTTTGCATGTGTCCCTGGGACACATCTGCCTGCGAACTTCGGTCACCTGGCAGGAAGCTACGATGCCCAGACCTATGGTTAGCTGTGCAGCGAGGTGTACTGTGAGGACAGGTTCCACACACACTTCAAGTAAGAGGTCGGCCTGAGTGGAAAGGTGAGAGTTTGGGCAGCTGTGCAGACAAAGAAGGCGCCCTTTGGCCTGGGCCTAAATGCTTGTGACAGCCCACTGGACCTGCCGTGCTCTGAGGGCCCTGCCCTGGGCCCCCTGCTCCCCTGCCCTTTGTTCAGTCACAGCAGAGATGGCCACACCAACTCCTTCAGTGTGGGCAGAGTTCCAACCAACCTCAGCCCCGACCCCTCTCCGCAGGTTACCATGGACTACAGAGGCTGCATCCTGAGGCCAGGGCGTTCCGAGAATGCCAAGGGCAGACATGATGACCTTAAATGATTTCCTCTTGTGTCAGGTTTGGTAAACTTTAGGAGCTAGGAAATGGTCCACTTTACAGAAATGTTCAAATTTACTGGCATTTCATATATTCTCTGCTATAACATTGTCCTGATTCTTTCTGTATATTCTTTACTTATGTTTTTGTTTTCCTTAATCAAAGTGTGTCTTTTCAATCTTTTCAAAGAAGATTCTTTGGACTTACTAAATCACCTGAATTTTATACGTTTTCTGTTGTATTAAGTTCTGCTCATATCTTTATTTATCTTTTTTCTATGTTCTCAGGGTTTATTGTTTTGATCTTCTGATGTCAATTAAAACACTTGGTTATTCATTTTAATAAATATTTTACTTATAAAGATTTGAACTTTTGAAGATTCCTGCTTACTTGTAAATTTCTAAGGCTCAGGTCCTCTCCATTGTTGCTGGCCTAAGACTTAGTTCACCATATAGCAATGTATATATTGACCTATTTTCCCCTCGACTTTCTGTGATTCCCTACACCTCACCTTTCTTTGCAGACAAGCCATTTGAAATACCCTTAACTTATTTCACAGCCAATAAGTCATTGAAATAATGTGTATTTTTTAGAGAAATCTTCTTATATAATTAGGCAGAAAATCTCACCTGCCATAGTTTTCAAAACAGCATAATTTCACTCTTCTCAATGCTTAATCTGTTGTATTAAACAACCTTTGAGTATTTAGCTTTATCAATGACATGTAGAGATCCTACCAGTCTTTGAAAACATCCTTGTTCCTTTTTCCAGGTCCAGTTTTATGTACATATTCTGCCTTGCACCTGATTATTCCAACAATTGATGGATGGCCTTGGGAATCTAATTCTGGTATTGATAGTCTTTACTGATTGTATCCCCTCGTAGCTGATTTCTTCATTATTGTGTAAATTTAGATCATGAGCTCATGTTTAGCTAAACAGCTGACCTTGTAAGACGCTTAGGTGTGAACGCTCGTAAGCTTCAGCAGAAAGTCGGCAAAGATTTATTTTTGTCCCACCAATCAGTTGCCCACGAGGACACCGTTTTCTACAAGTGTTGGTCCAATACTCCCTCTAGAGGCAGGGGACTCCGACACGGCTGATTGGCGGCCCCCGATCTGGGGCAGGGGCAGTGGGCAGCCTTAGGCCCGGGCAGGAGCCTCTTTGCAAGTGTCCCTGGGACACATCTGCCTGCGAACTTCGGTCACCGGGCAGGAAGCTACGATGCCCAGACCTATGGTTAGCTGTGCAGTGAGGTGTACTGTGAGGGCAGGTTCCACACACACTTCAAGTAAGAGGTCGGCCTGAGTGGAAAGGTGAGAGTTTGGGCAGCTGTGCAGACAAAGAAGGCGCCCTTTGGCCTGGGCCTAAATGCTTGTGACAGCCCACTGGACCTGCCGTGCTCTGAGGGCCCTGCCCTGGGCCCCCTGCTCCCCTGCCCTTTGTTCAGTCACAGCAGAGATGGCCACACCCACTCCTTCAGTGAGGGCAGAGTTCCAACCACCCTCAGCCCCGCCCCCTCTCCGCAGGTTACCATGGACTACAGAGGCTGCATCCTGAGGCCAGGGCGTTCCGAGAATGCCAAGGGCAGACATGATGACCTTAAATGATTTCCTCTTGTGTCAGGTTTGGTAAACTTTAGGAGCTAGGAAATGGTCCACTTTACAGAAATGTTCAAATTTACTGGCATTTCTTATATTCTCTGCTATATCATTGTCCTGATTCTTTCTGTATATTCTTTACTTATGTTTTTATTTTCCTTAATCAAATTGTGTCTTTTCAATCTTTTCAAAGAAGATTCTTTGGACTTACTAAATCACCTCAATTTTATCCGTTTTCTGTTGTATTAAGTTCTGCTCATATCTTTATTTATCTTTTTTCTATGTTCTCAGGGTTTATTGTTTTGATCTTCTGATGTCAATTAAAACACTTGGTTATTCATTTTAATAAATATTTTACTTATAAAAATTGGAACTTTTGAAGATTCCAGCTTACTTGTAAGTTTCTAAGGGTCAGGTCCTCTCCATTGTTGCTGGCCTAAGGTTTAGTTCACCATATAGCAATGTATATATTGACCTATTTTCCCCTCGACTTTCTGTGATTCCCTACATCTCACCTTTCTTTGCAGACAAGCCATTTGAAATACCCTTAACTTATTTCACAGCCAATAAGTCATTGAAATAATGTGTATTTTTAGAGAAATCTTCTTATATAATTAGGCAGAAAATCTCACCTGCCATAGTTTTCAAAACAGCATAATTTCACTCTTCTCAATGCTTAATCTGTTGTATTACACAACCTTTGAGTATTTAGCTTTATCAATGACATGTCCTTTAAAAATGTTTTAGAGATCCTACCAGTCTTTGAAAACATCCTTGTTCCTTGTTTCAGTTCCAGTTTTATGTATATATTCTGCCTTGCACCTGATTATTCCAACAATTGATGGATGGCCTTGGGAATCTAATTCTGGTATTGATAGTCTTTACTGATTGTCTCCCCTCGTAGATGATTTCTTCATTATTGTGTAAATTTACATCATGAGCTCATGTTTAGCTAAACAGCTGACCTTGTAAGACGCTTAGGTGTGAACGCTCGTAAGCTTCCGCAGAAAGACGGCAGAGATTTATATGTGTCCCTCCAATGAGTTGCCCACGAGGACACCGTTTTCTACAAGTGTTGGTCCAATACTCCCTCTAGAGGCAGGGGACTCCGACAGGGCTGATTTGCGGCCCCCGGTCTGGGGCAGGGGCAGTGGGCAGCCTGTGGCCCGGTCTGGAGCCTCTTTGCATGTGTCCCTGGGACACATCTGCCTGCGAACTTCGGTCACCTGGCAGGAAGCTACGATGCCCAGACCTATGGTTAGCTGTGCAGTGAGGTGTACTGTGAGGGCAGGTTCCACACACACTTCAAGTAAGAGGTCGGCCTGAGTGGAAAGGTGAGAGTTTGGGCAGCTGTGCAGACAAAGAAGGCGCCCTTTGGCCTGGGCCTAAATGCTTGTGACAGCCCACTGGACCTGCCCTGCTCTGAGGGCCCTGCCCTGGGCCCCCTGCTCCCCTGCCCTTTGTTCAGTCACAGCAGAGATGGCCACACCCACTCCTTCAGTGAGGGCAGAGTTCCAACCACCCTCAGCCCCGCCCCCTCTCCACAGGTTACCATGGACTACAGAGGCTGCATCCTGAGGCCAGGGCGTTCCGAGAATGCCAAGGGCAGACATTATGACCTTAAATGATTTCCTCTTGTGTCAGGTTTGGTAAACTTTAGGAGCTAGGAAATGGTCCACTTTACAGAAATGTTCAAATTTACTGGCATTTCATATATTCTCTGCTTTAACATTGTCCTGATTCTTTCTGTATATTCTTTACTTATGTTTTTGTTTTCCTTAATCAAAGTGTGTCTTTTCAATCTTTTCAAAGAAGATTCTTTGGACTTACTAAATCACCTCAATTTTATACGTTTTCTGTTGTATTAAGTTCTGCTCATATCTTTATTTATCTTTTTTCTATGTTCTCAGGGTTTATTGTTTTGATCTTCTGATGTCAATTAAAACACTTGGTTATTCATTTTAATAAATATTTTACTTATAAAGATTTGAACTTTTGAAGATTCCAGCTTACTTGTAAGTTTCTAAGGGTCAGGTCCTCTCCATTGTTGCTGGCCTAAGGTTTAGTTCACCATATAGCAATGTATATATTGACCTATTTTCCCCTCGACTTTCTGTGATTCCCTACATCTCACCTTTCTTTGCAGACAAGCCATTTGAAATACCCTTAACTTATTTCACAGCCAATAAGTCATTGAAATAATGTGTATTTTTAGAGAAATCTTCTTATATAATTAGGCAGAAAATCTCACCTGCCATAGTTTTCAAAACAGCATAATTTCACTCTTCTCAATGCTTAATCTGTTGTATTACACAACCTTTGAGTATTTAGCTTTATCAATGACATGTCCTTTAAAAATGTTTTAGAGATCCTACCAGTCTTTGAAAACATCCTTGTTCCTTGTTTCAGTTCCAGTTTTATGTATATATTCTGCCTTGCACCTGATTATTCCAACAATTGATGGATGGCCTTGGGAATCTAATTCTGGTATTGATAGTCTTTACTGATTGTCTCCCCTCGTAGCTGATTTCTTCATTATTGTGTACATTTAGATCATGAGCTCATGTTTAGCTAAACAGCTGACCTTGTAAGACGCTTAGGTGTGAACGCTCGTAAGCTTCCGCAGAAAGACGGCAAAGATTTATTTGTGTCCCTCCAATGAGTTGCCCACGAGGACACCGTTTTCTACAAGTGTTGGTCCAATACTCCCTCTAGAGGCAGGGGACTCCGACACGGCTGATTGGCGGCCCCCGATCTGGGGCAGGGGCAGTGGGCAGCCTGTGGCCCGGGCAGGAGCCTCTTTGCATGTGTCCCTGGGACACATCTGCCTGCGAACTTCGGTCACCTGGCAGGAAGCTACGATGCCCAGACCTATGGTTAGCTGTGCAGCGAGGTGTACTGTGAGGACAGGTTCCACACACACTTCAAGTAAGAGGTCGGCCTGAGTGGAAAGGTGAGAGTTTGGGCAGCTGTGCAGACAAAGAAGGCGCCCTTTGGCCTGGGCCTAAATGCTTGTGACAGCCCACTGGACCTGCCGTGCTCTGAGGTCCCTGCCCTGGGCCCCCTGCTCCCCTGCCCTTTGTTCAGTCACAGCAGAGATGGCCACACCCACTCCTTCAGTGAGGGCAGAGTTCCAACCACCCTCAACCACGCCCCCTCTCCACAGGTTACCATGGACTACAGAGGCTGCATCCTGAGGCCAGGGCGTTCCGACAATGCCAAGGGCAGACATGATGACCTTAAATGATTTCCTCTTGTGTCAGGTTTGGTAAACTTTAGGAGCTAGGAAATGGTCCACTTTACAGAAATGTTCAAATTTACTGGCATTTCTTATATTCTCTGCTATAACATTGTCCTGATTCTTTCTGTATATTCTATACTTATGTTTTTGTTTTCCTTAATCAAAGTGTGTCTTTTCAATCTTTTCAAAGAAGATTCTTTGGACTTACTAAATCACCTCAATTTTATACGTTTTCTGTTGTATTAAGTTCTGCTCATATCTTTATTTATCTTTTTTCTATGTTCTCAGGGTTTATTGTTTTGATCTTCTGATGTCAATTAAAACACTTGATTATTCATTTTAATAAATATTTTACTTATAAAATTTTGAACTTTTGAAGATTCCAGCTTACTTGTAAGTTTCTAAGGGTCAGGTCCTCTCCATTGTTGCTGGCCTAAGGTTTAGTTCACCATATAGCAATGTATATATTGACCTATTTTCCCCTCGACTTTCTGTGATTCCCTACATCTCACCTTTCTTTGCAGACAAGCCATTTGAAATACCCTTAACTTATTTCACAGCCAATAAGTCATTGAAATAATGTGTATTTTTAGAGAAATCTTCTTATATAATTAGGCAGAAAATCTCACCTGCCATAGTTTTCAAAACAGCATAATTTCACTCTTCTCAATGCTTAATCTGTTGTATTACACAACCTTTGAGTATTTAGCTTTATCAATGACATGTACTTTAAAAATGTTTTAGAGATCCTACCAGTCTTTGAAAACATCCTTGTTCCTTGTTTCAGTTCCAGTTTTATGTATATATTCTGCCTTGCACCTGATTATTCCAACAATTGATGGATGGCCTTGGGAATCTAATTCTGGTATTGATAGTCTTTACTGATAGTCTCCCCTAGTAGCTGACTTCTTCATTATTGTGTAAATTTAGATCATGAGCTCATGTTTAGCTAAACAGCTGACCTTGTATGACGCTTAGGTGTGAACGCTCGTAAGCTTCCGCAGAAAGACGGCAAAGATTTATTGGTGTCCCTCCAATGAGTTGCCCACGAGGACACCGTTTTCTACAAGTGTTGGTCCAATACTCCCTCTAGAGGAAGGGGACTCCGACAGGGCTGATTGGCGGCCCCCGATCTGGGGCAGGGGCAGTGGGCAGCCTGTGGCCCGGGCTGGAGCCTCTTTGCATGTGTCCCTGGGACACATCTGCCTGCGAACTTCGGTCACCTGGCAGGAAACTACGATGCCCAGAACTATGGTTAGCTGTGCAGCGAGGTGTACTGTGAGGACAGGTTCCACACATACTTCAAGTAAGAGGTCGGCCTGAGTGGAAAGGTGAGAGTTTGGGCAGCTGTGCAGACAAAGAAGGCGCCCTTTGGCCTGGGCCTAAATGCTTGTGACACCCCACTGGACCTGCCGTGCTCTGAGGGCCCTGCCCTGGGACCCCTGCTCCCCTGCCCTTTGTTCAGTCACAGCAGAGATGGCCACACCCACTCCTTCAGTGAGGGCAGAGTTCCAACAACCCTCAGCCTCGCCCCCTCTCCACAGGTTACCATGGACTACAGAGGCTGCATCCTGAGGCCAGGGCGTTCCGACAATGCCAAGGGCAGACATGATGACCTTAAATGATTTCCTCTTGTGTCAGGTTTGGTAAATTTTAGGAGCTAGGAAATGGTCCACTTTACAGAAATGTTCAAATTTACTGGTATTTCTTATATTCTCTGCTATAACATTGTCATGATTCTTTCTGTATATTCTATACTTATGTTTTTGTTTTCCTTAATCAAAGTGTGTCTTTTCAATCTTTTCAAAGAAGATTCTTTGGACTTACTAAATCACCTGAATTTTATACGTTTTCTGTTGTATTAAGTTCTGCTGATATCTTTATTTATCTTTTTTCTATGTTCTCAGGGTTTATTGTTTTGATCTTCTGATGTCAATTAAAACACTTGGTTATTCATTTTAATAAATATTTTACTTATAAAGATTTGAACTTTTGAAGATTCCAGCTTACTTGTAAGTTTCTAAGGGTCAGGTCCTCTCCATTGTTGCTGGCCTAAGGTTTAGTTCACCATATAGCAATGTATATATTGACCTATTTTCCCCTCGACTTTCTGTGATTCCCTACATCTCACCTTTCTTTGCAGACAAGCCATTTGAAATACCCTTAACTTATTTCACAGCCAATAATTCATTGAAATAATGTGTATTTTTAGAGAAATCTTCTTATATAATTAGGCAGAAAATCTCACCTGCCATAGTTTTCAAAACAGCATAATTTCACTCTTCTCAATGCTTAATCTGTTCTATTACACAACCTTTGAGTATTTAGCTTTATCAATGACATGTACTTTAAAAATGTTTTAGAGATCCTACCAGTCTTTGAAAACATCCTTGTTCCTTGTTTCAGTTCCAGTTTTATGTATATATTCTGCCTTGCACCTGATTATTCCAACAATTGATGGATGGCCTTGGGAATCTAATTCTGGTATTGATAGTCTTTACTGATTGTCTCCCCTCGTAGCTGATTTCTTCATTATTGTGTAAATTTAGATCATGAGCTCATGTTTAGCTAAACAGCTGACCTTGTAAGACGCTTAGGTGTGAACGCTCGTAAGCTTCAGGAGAAAGTCGGCAAAATTTATTTGTGTCCCTCCAATGAGTTGCCCACGAGGACACCGTTTTCTACAAGTGTTGGTCCAATACGCCCTCTAAAGGAAGGGGATTCCGACAGGGCTGATTGGCGGCCCCCGATCAGGGGCAGGGGCAGTGGGCAGCCTGTGGCCCGGTCTGGAGCCTCTTTGCATGTGTCCCTGGGACACATCTGCCTGCGAACTTCGGTCACCTGGCAGGAAGCTACGATGCCCAGACCTATGGTTAGCTGTGCAGCGAGGTGTACTGTGAGGACAGGTTCCACACACACTTCAAATAAGAGGTCGGCCTGAGTGGAAAGGTGAGAGTTTGGGCAGCTGTGCAGACAAAGAAGGCACACTTTGGCCTGGGCCTAAATGCTTGTGACACCCCACTGGACCTGCCGTGCTCTGAGGGCCCTGCCCTGGGCCCCCTGCTCCCCTGCCCTTTGTTCAGTCACAGCAGAGATGGCCACACCCACTCCTTCAGTGAGGGCAGAGTTCCAACCACCCTCAGCCCCGCCCCCTCTCCACAGGTTACCATGGACTACAGAGGCTGCATCCTGAGGCCAGGGCGTTCCGACAATGCCAAGGGCAGACATGATGACCTTAAATGATTTCCTCTTGTGTCAGGTTTGGTAAACTTTAGGAGCTAGGAAATGGTCCACTTTACAGAAATGTTCAAATTTACTGGCATTTCTTATATTCTCTGCTATAACATTGTCCTGATTCTTTCTGTGTATTCTATACTTATGTTTTTGTTTTCCTTAATCAAAGTGTGTCTTTTCAATCTTTTCAAAGAAGATTCTTTGGACTTACTGAATCACCTGAATTTTATACGTTTTCTGTTGTATTAAGTTCTGCTCATATCTTTATTTATCTTTTTTCTATGTTCTCAGGGTTTATTGTTTTGATCTTCTGATGTCAATTAAAACACTTGGTTATTCATTTTAATAAATATTTTACTTATAAATATTTGAACTTTTGAAGATTCCAGCTTACTTGTAAGTTTCTAAGGGTCAGGTCCTCTCCATTGTTGCTGGCCTAAGGTTTAGTTCACCATATAGCAATGTATATATTGACCTATTTTCCCCTCGACTTTCTGTGATTCCCTACATCTCACCTTTCTTTGCAGACAAGCCATTTGAAATACCCTTAACTTATTTCACAGCCAATAAGTCATTGAAATAATGTGTATTTTTAGAGAAATCTTCTTATATAATTAGGCAGAAAATCTCACCTGCCATAGTTTTCAAAACAGCATAATTTCACTCTTCTCAATGCTTAATCTGTTGTATTACACAACCTTTGAGTATTTAGCTTTATCAATGACATGTACTTTAAAAATGTTTTAGAGATCCTACCAGTCTTTGAAAACATCCTTGTTCCTTGTTTCAGTTCCAGTTTTATGTATATATTCTGACTTGCACCTGATTATTCCAACAATTGATGGATGGCCTTGGGAATCTAATTCTGGTATTGATAGTCTTTACTGATTGTCACCCCTCGTTGCTGATTTTTTCATTATTGTGTAAATTTAGATCATGAGCTCATGTTTAGCTAAACAGCTGACCTTGTAAGACGCTTACGTGTGAACGCTCGTAAGCTTCAGGAGAAAGTCGGCAAAATTTATTTGTGTCCCTCCAATGAGTTGCCCACGAGGACACCGTTTTCTACAAGTGTTGGTCCAATACGCCCTCTAAAGGAAGGGGATTCTGACAGGGCTGATTGGCGGCCCCCGATCTGGGGCAGGGGCAGTGGGCAGCCTGTGGCCCGGTCTGGAGCCTCTTTGCATGTGTCCCTGGGACACATCTGCCTGCGAACTTCGGTCACCTGGCAGGAAGCTACGATGCCCAGACCTATGGTTAGCTGTGCAGCGAGGTGTACTGTGAGGACAGGTTCCACACACACTTCAAGTAAGAGGTCGGCCTGAGTGGAAAGGTGAGAGTTTGGGCAGCTGTGCAGACAAAGAAGGCACACTTTGGCCTGGGCCTAAATACTTGTGACACCCCACTGGACCTGCCGAGCTCTGAGGGCCCTGCCCTGGGCCCACTGCTCCCCTGCCCTTTGTTCAGTCACAGCAGAGATGGCCACACCCACTCCTTCAGTGAGGGCAGAGTTCCAACCACCCTCAGCCCCGCCCCCTCTCCACAGGTTACCATGGACTACAGAGGCTGCATCCTGAGGCCAGGGCGTTCCGAGAATGCCAAGGGCAGACATGATGACCTTAAATGATTTCCTCTTGTGTCAGGTTTGGTAAACTTTAGGAGCTAGGAAATGGTCCACTTTACAGAAATGTTCAAATTTACTGGCATTTCTTATATTCTCTGCTATAACATTGTCCTGATTCTTTCTGTATATTCTATACTTATGTTTTTGTTTTCCTTAATCAAAGTGTGTCTTTTCAATCTTTTCAAAGAAGATTCTTTGGACTTACTAAATCACCTCAATTTTATACGTGTTCTGTTGTATTAAGTTCTGCTCATATCTTTATTTATCTTTTTTCTATGTTCTCAGGGTTTATTGTTTTGATCTTCTGATGTCAATTAAAACACTTGGTTATTCATTTTAATAAATATTTTACTTATAAAGATTTGTACTTTTGAAGATTCCAGCTTACTTGTAAGTTTGTAAGGGTCAGGTCCTCTCCAATGTTGCTGGCCTAAGGTTTAGTTCACCATATAGCAATGTATATATTGACCTATTTTCCCCTCGATTTTCTGTGATTCCCTACGTCTCACCTTTCTTTGCAGACAAGCCATTTGAAATACCCTTAACTTATTTCACAGCCAATAAGTCATTGAAATAATGTGTATTTTTAGAGAAATCTTCTTATATAATTAGGCAGAAAATCTCACCTGCCATTGTGTTCAAAACAGCATAATTTCACTCTTCTCAATGCTTAAACTGTTGTATTACACAACCTTTGAGTATTTAGCTTTGTCAATGACATGTCCTTTAAAAATGTTTTAGAGATCCTACCAGTCTTTGAAAACATCCTTGTTCCTTGTTTCAGTTCCAGTTTTATGTATATATTCTGCCTTGCACCTGATTATTCCAACAATTGATGGATGGCCTTGGGAATCTAATTCTGGTATTGATAGTCTTTACTGATTGTCTCCCCTCGTAGCTGATTTCTTCATTATTGTGTAAATTTAAATCATGAGCTCATGTTTAGCTAAACAGCTGACCTTGTAAGACGCTTAGGTGTGAACGCTCGTAAGCTTCCGCAGAAAGACGGCAGAGATTTATATGTGTCCCTCCAATGAGTTGCCCACGAGGACACCATTTTCTACAAGTGTTGTTCCAATACTCCCTCTAGAGGCAGGGGACTCCGACAGGGCTGATTGGTGGCCCCCGATCTGGGGCAGGGTCAGTGGGCAGCCTGTGGCCCGGGCAGGAGCCTCTTTGCATGTGTCCCTGGGACACATCTGCCTGCGAACTTCGGTCACCTGGCAGGAAGCTACGATGCCCAGACCTATGGTTAGCTGTGCAGTGAGGTGTACTGTGAGGGCAGGTTCCACACACACTTCAAGTAAGAGGTCGGCCTGAGTGGAAAGGTGAGAGTTTGGGCAGCTGTGCAGACAAAGAAGGCGCCCTTTGGCCTGGGCCTAAATGCTTGTGACAGCCCACTGGACCTGCCGTGCTCTGAGGGCCCTGCCCTGGGCCCCCTGCTCCCCTGCCCTTTGTTCAGTCACAGCAGAGATGGCCACACCAACTCCTTCAGTGTGGGCAGAGTTCCAACCAACCTCAGCCCCGACCCCTCTCCGCAGGTTACCATGGACTACAGAGGCTGCATCCTGAGGCCAGGGCGTTCCGAGAATGCCAAGGGCAGACATGATGACCTTAAATGATTTCCTCTTGTGTCAGGTTTGGTAAACTTTAGGAGCTAGGAAATGGTCCACTTTACAGAAATGTTCAAATTTACTGGCATTTCATATATTCTCTGCTATAACATTGTCCTGATTCTTTCTGTATATTCTTTACTTATGTTTTTGTTTTCCTTAATCAAAGTGTGTCTTTTCAATCTTTTCAAAGAAGATTCTTTGGACTTACTAAATCACCTGAATTTTATACGTTTTCTGTTGTATTAAGTTCTGCTCATATCTTTATTTATCTTTTTTCTATGTTCTCAGGGTTTATTGTTTTGATCTTCTGATGTCAATTAAAACACTTGGTTATTCATTTTAATAAATATTTTACTTATAAAGATTTGAACTTCTGAAGATTCCTGCTTACTTGTAAATTTCTAAGGCTCAGGTCCTCTCCATTGTTGCTGGCCTAAGACTTAGTTCACCATATAGCAATGTATATATTGACCTATTTTCCCCTCGAATTTCTGTGATTCCCTACACCTCACCTTTCTTTGCAGACAAGCCATTTGAAATACCCTTAACTTATTTCACAGCCAATAAGTCATTGAAATAATGTGTATTTTTTAGAGAAATCTTCTTATATAATTAGGCAGAAAATCTCACCTGCCATAGTTTTCAAAACAGCATAATTTCACTCTTCTCAATGCTTAATCTGTTGTATTAAACAACCTTTGAGTATTTAGCTTTATCAATGACATGTAGAGAACCTACCAGTCTTTGAAAACATCCTTGTTCCTTTTTCCAGGTCCAGTTTTATGTATATATTCTGCCTTGCACCTGATTATTCCAACAATTGATGGATGGCCTTGGGAATCTAATTCTGGTATTGATAGTCTTTACTGATTGTATCCCCTCGTAGCTGATTTCTTCATTATTGTGTAAATTTAGATCATGAGCTCATGTTTAGCTAAACAGCTGACCTTGTAAGACGCTTAGGTGTGAACGCTCGTAAGCTTCAGCAGAAAGTCGGCAAAGATTTATTTTTGTCCCACCAATGAGTTGCCCACGAGGACACCGTTTTCTACAAGTGTTGGTCCAATACTCCCTCTAGAGGCAGGGGACTCCGACACGGCTGATTGGCGGCCCCCGATCTGGGGCAGGGGCAGTGGGCAGCCTTAGGCCCGGGCAGGAGCCTCTTTGCAAGTGTCCCTGGGACACATCTGCCTGCGAACTTCGGTCACCTGGCAGGAAGCTACGATGCCCAGACCTATGGTTAGCTGTGCAGTGAGGTGTACTGTGAGGGCAGGTTCCACACACACTTCAAGTAAGAGGTCGGCCTGAGTGGAAAGGTGAGAGTTTGGGCAGCTGTGCAGACAAAGAAGGCGCCCTTTGGCCTGGGCCTAAATGCTTGTGACAGCCCACTGGACCTGCCGTGCTCTGAGGGCCCTGCCCTGGGCCCCCTGCTCCCCTGCCCTTTGTTCAGTCACAGCAGAGATGGCCACACCCACTCCTTCAGTGAGGGCAGAGTTCCAACCACCCTCAGCCCCGCCCCCTCTCCGCAGGTTACCATGGACTACAGAGGCTGCATCCTGAGGCCAGGGCGTTCCGAGAATGCCAAGGGCAGACATGATGACCTTAAATGATTTCCTCTTGTGTCAGGTTTGGTAAACTTTAGGAGCTAGGAAATGGTCCACTTTACAGAAATGTTCAAATTTACTGGCATTTCTTATATTCTCTGCTATATCATTGTCCTGATTCTTTCTGTATATTCTTTACTTATGTTTTTATTTTCCTTAATCAAATTGTGTCTTTTCAATCTTTTCAAAGAAGATTCTTTGGACTTACTAAATCACCTCAATTTTATCCGTTTTCTGTTGTATTAAGTTCTGCTCATATCTTTATTTATCTTTTTTCTATGTTCTCAGGGTTTATTGTTTTGATCTTCTGATGTCAATTAAAACACTTGGTTATTCATTTTAATAAATATTTTACTTATAAAAATTGGAACTTTTGAAGATTCCAGCTTACTTGTAAGTTTCTAAGGGTCAGGTCCTCTCCATTGTTGCTGGCCTAAGGTTTAGTTCACCATATAGCAATGTATATATTGACATATTTTCCCCTCGACTTTCTGTGATTCCCTACATCTCACCTTTCTTTGCAGACAAGCCATTTGAAATACCCTTAAATTATTTCACAGCCAATAAGTCATTGAAATAATGTGTATTTTTAGAGAAATCTTCTTATATAATTAGGCAGAAAATCTCACCTGCCATAGTTTTCAAAACAGCATAATTTCACTCTTCTCAATGCTTAATCTGTTGTATTACACAACCTTTGAGTATTTAGCTTTATCAATGACATGTCCTTTAAAAATGTTTTAGAGATCCTACCAGTCTTTGAAAACATCCTTGTTCCTTGTTTCAGTTCCAGTTTTATGTATATATTCTGCCTTGCACTTGATTATTCCAACAATTGATGGATGGCCTTGGGAATCTAATTCTGGTATTGATAGTCTTTACTGATTGTCTCCCCTCGTAGCTGATTTCTTCATTATTGTGTAAATTTAGATCATGAGCTCATGTTTAGCTAAACAGCTGACCTTGTAAGACGCTTAGCTGTGAACGCTCCTTAGCTTCCGCCGAAAGTCAGCAATGATTAATTTGTGTCCCTCCAATGAGTTGCCCACGAGGACACCGTTTTCTACAAGTGTTGGTCCAATACTCCCTCTAGAGGCAGGGGACTCCGACAGGGCTGATTTGCGGCCCCCGATCTGGGGCAGGGGCAGTGGGCAGCCTGTGGCCCGGTCTGGAGCCTCTTTGCATGTGTCCCTGGGACACATCTGCCTGCGAACTTCGGTCACCTGGCAGGAAGCTACGATGCCCAGACCTATGGTTAGCTGTGCAGTGAGGTGTACTGTGAGAGCAGGTTCCACACACACTTCAAGTAAGAGGTCGGCCTGAGTGGAAAGGTGAGAGTTTGGGCAGCTGTGCAGACAAAGAAGGCGCCCTTTGGCCTGGGCCTAAATGCTTGTGACAGCCCACTGGACCTGCCCTGCTCTGAGGGCCCTGCCCTGGGCCCCCTGCTCCCCTGCCCTTTGTTCAGTCACAGCAGAGATGGCCACACCCACTCCTTCAGTGAGGCCAGAGTTCCAACCACCCTCAGCCCCGCCCCCTCTCCACAGGTTACCATGGACTACAGAGGCTGCATCCTGAGGCCAGGGCGTTCCGAGAATGCCAAGGGCAGACATTATGAACTTAAATGATTTCCTCTTGTGTCAGGTTTGGTAAACTTTAGGAGCTAGGAAATGGTCCACTTTACAGAAATGTTCAAATTTACTGGCATTTCATATATTCTCTGCTATAACATTGTCCTGATTCTTTCTGTATATTCTTTACTTATGTTTTTGTTTTCCTTAATCAAAGTGTGTCTTTTCAATCTTTTCAAAGAAGATTCTTTGGACTTACTAAATCACCTCAATTTTATACGTTTTCTGTTGTATTAAGTTCTGCTCATATCTTTATTTATCTTTTTTCTATGTTCTCAGGGTTTATTGTTTTGATCTTCTGATGTCAATTAAAACACTTGGTTATTCATTTTAATAAATATTTTACTTATAAAGATTTGAACTTTTGAAGATTCCAGCTTACTTGTAAGTTTCTAAGGGTCAGGTCCTCTCCATTGTTGCTGGCCTAAGGTTTAGTTCACCATATAGCAATGTATATATTGACCTATTTTCCCCTCGACTTTCTGTGATTCCCTACATCTCACCTTTCTTTGCAGACAAGCCATTTGAAATACCCTTAACTTATTTCACAGCCAATAAGTCATTGAAATAATGTGTATTTTTAGAGAAATCTTCTTATATAATTAGGCAGAAAATCTCACCTGCCATAGTTTTCAAAACAGCATAATTTCACTCTTCTCAATGCTTAATCTGTTGTATTACACAACCTTTGAGTATTTAGCTTTATCAATGACATGTCCTTTAAAAATGTTTTAGAGATCCTACCAGTCTTTGAAAACATCCTTGTTCCTTGTTTCAGTTCCAGTTTTATGTATATATTCTGCCTTGCACCTGATTATTCCAACAATTGATGG
Source organism: Mesoplodon mirus (assembly GCF_964341445.2). NCBI lineage: Eukaryota > Metazoa > Chordata > Mammalia > Artiodactyla > Ziphiidae > Mesoplodon > Mesoplodon mirus. Next base: position 168,254,787 of record NC_138976.1, on the reverse strand, counting down.
ATGGCCTTGGGAATCTAATTCTGGTATTGATAGTCTTTACTGATTGTCTCCCCTCGTAGCTGATTTCTTCATTATTGTGTACATTTAGATCATGAGCTCATGTTTAGCTAAACAGCTGACCTTGTAAGACGCTTAGGTGTGAACGCTCGTAAGCTTCCGCAGAAAGACGGCAAAGATTTATTTGTGTCCCTCCAATGAGTTGCCCACGAGGACACCGTTTTCTACAAGTGTTGGTCCAATACTCCCTCTAGAGGCAGGGGACTCCGACACGGCTGAATGGCGGCCCCCGATCTGGGGCAGGGGCAGTGGGCAGCCTGTGGCCCGGGCAGGAGCCTCTTTGCATGTGTCCCTGGGACACATCTGCCTGCGAACTTCGGTCACCTGGCAGGAAGCTACGATGCCCAGACCTATGGTTAGCTGTGCAGCGAGGTGTACTGTGAGGACAGGTTCCACACACACTTCAAGTAAGAGGTCGGCCTGAGTGGAAAGGTGAGAGTTTGGGCAGCTGTGCAGACAAAGAAGGCGCCCTTTGGCCTGGGCCTAAATGCTTGTGACAGCCCACTGGACCTGCCGTGCTCTGAGGGCCCTGCCCTGGGCACCCTACTCCCCTGCCCTTTGTTTAGTCACAGCAGAGATGGCCACACACACTCCTTCAGTGAGGGCAGAGTTGCAACCAACCTCAGCTCCGCCCCCTCTCCGCAGGTTACCATGGACTTCAGAGGCTGCATCCTGAGGCCAGGGCGTTCCGAGAATGCCAAGGGCAGACATGATGACCTTAAAAGATTTCCTCTTGTGTCAGGTTTGGTAATCTTTAGGAGCTAGGAAATGGTCCACTTTACAGAAATGTTCAAATTTACTGGCATTTCTTATATTTTCTGCTATAACATTGTCCTGATTCTTTCTGTATATTCTTTACTTATGTTTTTGTTTTCCTTAATCAAAGTGTGTCTTTTCAATCTGTTCAAAGAAGATTCTTTGGACTTACTAAATCACCTGAATTTTATACGTTTTCTGTTGTATTAAGTTCTGCTCATATCTTTATTTATCTTTTTTCTATGTTCTCAGGGTTTATTGTTTTGATCTTCTGATGTCAATTAAAACACTTGGTTATTCATTTTAATAAATATTTTACTTATAAAGATTTGAACTTTTGAAGATTCCAGCTTACTTGTAAATTTCTAAGGGTCAGGTCCTCTCCATTGTTGCTGGCCTAAGGTTTAGTTCACCATATAGCAATGTATATATTGACCTATTTTCCCCTCGACTTTCTGTGATTCCCTACATCTCACCTTTCTTTGCAGACAAGCCCTTTGAAATACCCTTAACTTATTTCACAGCCAATAAGTCATTGAAATAATGTGTATTTTTAGAGAAATCTTCTTATATAATTAGGCAGAAAATCTCACCTGCCATAGTTTTCAAAACAGCATAATTTCACTCTTCTCAATGCTTAATCTCTTGTATTACACAACCTTTGAGTATTTAGCTTTATCAATGACATGTACTTTAAAAATGTTTTAGAGATCCTACCAGTCTTTGAAAACATCCTTGTTCCTTGTTTCAGTTCCAGTTTTATGTATATATTCTGCCTTGCACCTGATTATTCCCACAATTGATGGATGGCCTTGGGAATCTAATTCTGGTATTGATAGTCTTTACTGATTGTCTCCCCTCGTAGCTGATTTTTTCATTATTGTGTAAATTTAGATAATGAGCTCATGTTTAGCTAAACAGCTGACCTTGTAAGACGCTTAGGTGTGAACGCTCGTAAGCTTCAGGAGAAAGTCGGCAAAATTTATTTGTGTCCCTCCAATGAGTTGCCCACGAGGACACCGTTTTCTACAAGTGTTGGTCCAATACTCCCTCTAAAGGAAGGGGATTCCGACAGGGCTGTTTGGCGGCCCCCGATCTGGGGCAGGGGCAGTGGGCAGCCTGTGGCCCGGTCTGGAGCCTCTTTGCATGTGTCCCTGAGACACATCTGCCTGCGAACTTCGGTCACCTGGCAGGAAGCTACGATGCCCAGACCTATGGTTAGCTGTGCAGCGAGGTGTACTGTGAGGACAGGTTCCACACACACTTCAAGTAAGAGGTCGGCCTGAGTGGAAAGGTGAGAGTTTGGGCAACTGTGCAGACAAAGAAGGCGCCCTTTGGCCTGGGCCTAAATGCTTGTGACAGCCCACTGGACCTGCCGTGCTCTGAGGTCCCTGCCCTGGGCCCCCTGCTCCCCTGCCCTTTGTTCAGTCACAGCAGAGATGGCCACACCCACTCCTTCAGTGAGGGCAGAGTTCCAACCACCCTCAACCCCGCCCCCTCTCCACAGGTTACCATGGACTACAGAGGCTGCATCCTGAGGCCAGGGCGTTCCGACAATGCCAAGGGCAGACATGATGACCTTAAATGATTTCCTCTTGTGTCAGGTTTGGTAAACTTTAGGAGCTAGGAAATGGTCCACTTTACAGAAATGTTCAAATTTACTGGCATTTCTTATATTCTCTGCTATAACATTGTCCTGATTCTTTCTGTGTATTCTATACTTATGTTTTTGTTTTCCTTAATCAAAGTGTGTCTTTTCAATCTTTTCAAAGAAGATTCTTTGGACTTACTAAATCACCTCAATTTTATACGTTTTCTGTTGTATTAAGTTCTGCTCATATCTTTATTTATCTTTTTTCTATGTTCTCAGGGTTTATTGTTTTGATCTTCTGATGTCAATTAAAACACTTGATTATTCATTTTAATAAATATTTTACTTATAAAATTTTGAACTTTTGAAGATTCCAGCTTACTTGTAAGTTTCTAAGGGTCAGGTCCTCTCCATTGTTGCTGGCCTAAGGTTTAGTTCACCATATAGCAATGTATATATTGACCTATTTTCCCCTCGACTTTCTGTGATTCCCTACATCTCACCTTTCTTTGCAGACAAGCCATTTGAAATACCCTTAACTTATTTCACAGCCAATAAGTCATTGAAATAATGTGTATTTTTAGAGAAATCTTCTTATATAATTAGGCAGAAAATCTCACCTGCCATAGTTTTCAAAACAGCATAATTTCACTCTTCTCAATGCTTAATCTGTTGTATTACACAACCTTTGAGTATTTAGCTTTATCAATGACATGTACTTTAAAAATGTTTTAGAGATCCTACCAGTCTTTGAAAACATCCTTGTTCCTTGTTTCAGTTCCAGTTTTATGTATATATTCTGCCTTGCACCTGATTATTCCAACAATTGATGGATGGCCTTGGGAATCTAATTCTGGTATTGATAGTCTTTACTGATAGTCTCCCCTAGTAGCTGACTTCTTCATTATTGTGTAAATTTAGATCATGAGCTCATGTTTAGCTAAACAGCTGACCTTGTAAGACGCTTAGGTGTGAACGCTCGTAAGCTTCCGCAGAAAGACGGCAAAGATTTATTGGTGTCCCTCCAATGAGTTGCCCACGAGGACACCGTTTTCTACAAGTGTTGGTCCAATACTCCCTCTAGAGGAAGGGGACTCCGACAGGGCTGATTGGCGGCCCCCGATCTGGGGCAGGGGCAGTGGGCAGCCTGTGGCCCGGGCTGGAGCCTCTTTGCATGTGTCCCTGGGACACATCTGCCTGCGAACTTCGGTCACCTGGCAGGAAACTACGATGCCCAGAACTATGGTTAGCTGTGCAGCGAGGTGTACTGTGAGGACAGGTTCCACACATACTTCAAGTAAGAGGTCGGCCTGAGTGGAAAGGTGAGAGTTTGGGCAGCTGTGCAGACAAAGAAGGCGCCCTTTGGCCTGGGCCTAAATGCTTGTGACACCCCACTGGACCTGCCGTGCTCTGAGGGCCCTGCCCTGGGACCCCTGCTCCCCTGCCCTTTGTTCAGTCACAGCAGAGATGGCCACACCCACTCCTTCAGTGAGGGCAGAGTTCCAACCACCCTCAGCCTCGCCCCCTCTCCACAGGTTACCATGGACTACAGAGGCTGCATCCTGAGGCCAGGGCGTTCCGACAACGCCAAGGGCAGACATGATGACCTTAAATGATTTCCTCTTGTGTCAGGTTTGGTAAACTTTAGGAGCTAGGAAATGGTCCACTTTACAGAAATGTTCAAATTTACTGGCATTTCTTATATTCTCTGCTATAACATTGTCATGATTCTTTCTGTATATTCTATACTTATGTTTTTGTTTTCCTTAATCAAAGTGTGTCTTTTCAATCTTTTCAAAGAAGATTCTTTGGACTTACTAAATCACCTGAATTTTATACGTTTTCTGTTGTATTAAGTTCTGCTCATATCTTTATTTATCTTTTTTCTATGTTCTCAGGGTTTATTGTTTTGATCTTCTGATGTCAATTAAAACACTTGGTTATTCATTTTAATAAATATTTTACTTATAAAGATTTGAACTTTTGAAGATTCCAGCTTACTTGTAAGTTTCTAAGGGTCAGGTCCTCTCCATTGTTGCTGGCCTAAGGTTTAGTTCACCATATAGCAATGTATATATTGACCTATTTTCCCCTCGACTTTCTGTGATTCCCTACATCTCACCTTTCTTTGCAGACAAGCCATTTGAAATACCCTTAACTTATTTCACAGCCAATAAGTCATTGAAATAATGTGTATTTTTAGAGAAATCTTCTTATATAATTAGGCAGAAAATCTCACCTGCCATAGTTTTCAAAACAGCATAATTTCACTCTTCTCAATGCTTAATCTGTTGTATTACACAACCTTTGAGTATTTAGCTTTATCAATGACATGTCCTTTAAAAATGTTTTAGAGATCCTACCAGTCTTTGAAAACATCCTTGTTCCTTGTTTCAGTTCCAGTTTTATGTATATATTCTGCCTTGCACCTGATTATTCCAACAATTGATGGATGGCCTTGGGAATCTAATTCTGGTATTGATAGTCTTTACTGATTGTCTCCCCTCGTAGCTGATTTCTTCATTATTGTGTAAATTTAGATCATGAGCTCATGTTTAGCTAAACAGCTGACCTTGTAAGACGCTTAGGTGTGAACGCTCGTAAGCTTCAGGAGAAAGTCGGCAAAATTTATTTGTGTCCCTCCAATGAGTTGCCCACGAGGACACCGTTTTCTACAAGTGTTGGTCCAATACGCCCTCTAAAGGAAGGGGATTCCGACAGGGCTGATTGGCGGCCCCCGATCTAGGGCAGGGGCAGTGGGCAGCCTTTGGCCCGGTCTGGAAACTCTTTGCATGTGTCCCTGGGACACATCTGCCTGCGAACTTCGGTCACCTGGCAGGAAGCTACGATGCCCAGACCTATGGTTAGCTGTGCAGCGAGGTGTACTGTGAGGACAGGTTCCACACACACTTCAAGTAAGAGGTCGGCCTGAGTGGAAAGGTGAGAGTTTGGGCAGCTGTGCAGACAAAGAAGGCACACTTTGGCCTGGGCCTAAATGCTTGTGACACCCCACTGGACCTGCCGTGCTCTGAGGGCCCTGCCCTGGGCCCCCTGCTCCCCTGCCCTTTGTTCAGTCACAGCAGAGATGGCCACACCCACTCCTTCAGTGAGGGCAGAGTTCCAACCACCCTCAACCCCGCCCCCTCTCCACAGGTTACCATGGACTACAGAGGCTGCATCCTGAGGCCAGGGCGTTCCGACAATGCCAAGGGCAGACATGATGACCTTAAATGATTTCCTCTTGTGTCAGGTTTGGTAAACTTTAGGAGCTAGGAAATGGTCCACTTTACAGAAATGTTCATATTTACTGGCATTTCTTATATTCTCTGCTATAACATTGTCCTGATTCTTTCTGTGTATTCTATACTTATGTTTTTGTTTTCCTTAATCAAAGTGTGTCTTTTCAATCTTTTCAAAGAAGATTCTTTGGACTTACTGAATCACCTGAATTTTATACGTTTTCTGTTGTATTAAGTTCTGCTCATATCTTTATTTATCTTTTTTCTATGTTCTCAGGGTTTATTGTTTTGATCTTCTGATGTCAATTAAAACACTTGGTTATTCATTTTAATAAATATTTTACTTATAAAGATTTGAACTTTTGAAGATTCCAGCTTACTTGTAAGTTTCTAAGGGTCAGGTCCTCTCCATTGTTGCTGGCCTAAGGTTTAGTTCACCATATAGCAATGTATATATTGACCTATTTTCCCCTCGACTTTCTGTGATTCCCTACATCTCACCTTTCTTTGCAGACAAGCCATTTGAAATACCCTTAACTTATTTCACAGCCAATAAGTCATTGAAATAATGTGTATTTTTAGAGAAATCTTCTTATATAATTAGGCAGAAAATCTCACCTGCCATAGTTTTCAAAACAGCATAATTTCACTCTTCTCAATGCTTAATCTGTTGTATTACACAACCTTTGAGTATTTAGCTTTATCAATGACATGTCCTTTAAAAATGTTTTAGAGATCCTACCAGTCTTTGAAAACATCCTTGTTCCTTGTTTCAGTTCCAGTTTTATGTATATATTCTGCCTTGCACCTGATTATTCCAACAATTGATGGATGGCCTTGGGAATCTAATTTTGGTATTGATAGTCTTTACTGATTGTCACCCCTCGTAGCTGATTTTTTCATTATTGTGTACATTTAGATCATGAGCTCATGTTTAGCTAAACAGCTGACCTTGTAAGACGCTTACGTGTGAACGCTCGTAAGCTTCAGGAGAAAGTCGGCAAAATTTATATGTGTCCCTCCAATGAGTTGCCCACGAGGACACCGTTTTCTACAAGTGTTGGTCCAATACGCCCTCTAAAGGAAGGGGATTCTGACAGGGCTGATTGGCGGCCCCCGATCTGGGGCAGGGGCAGTGGGCAGCCTGTGGCCCGGTCTGGAGCCTCTTTGCATGTGTCCCTGGGACACATCTGCCTGCGAACTTCGGTCACCTGGCAGGAAGCTACGATGCCCAGACCTATGGTTAGCTGTGCAGCGAGGTGTACTGTGAGGACAGGTTCCACACACACTTCAAGTAAGAGGTCGGCCTGAGTGGAAAGGTGAGAGTTTGGGCAGCTGTGCAGACAAAGAAGGCACACTTTGGCCTGGGCCTAAATGCTTGTGACACCCCACTGGACCTGCCGAGCTCTGAGGGCCCTGCCCTGGGCCCCCTGCTCCCCTGCCCTTTGTTCAGTCACAGCAGAGATGGCCACACCCACTCCTTCAGTGAGGGCAGAGTTCCAACCACCCTCAGCCCCGCCCCCTCTCCACAGGTTACCATGGACTACAGAGGCTGCATCCTGAGGCCAGGGCGTTCCGAGAATGCCAAGGGCAGACATGATGACCTTAAATGATTTCCTCTTGTGTCAGGTTTGGTAAACTTTAGGAGCTAGGAAATGGTCCACTTTACAGAAATGTTCAAATTTACTGGCATTTCTTATATTCTCTGCTATAACATTGTCCTGATTCTTTCTGTATATTCTTTACTTATGTTTTTGTTTTCCTTAATCAAAGTGTGTCTTTTCAATATTTTCAAAGAAGATTCTTTGGACTTACTAAATCACCTGAATTTTATACGTTTTCTGTTGTATTAAGTTCTGCTCATATCTTTATTTATCTTTTTTCTATGTTCTCAGGGTTTATTGTTTTGATCTTCTGATGTCAATTAAAACACTTGGTTATTCATTTTAATAAATATTTTACTTATAAAGATTTGAACTTTTGAAGATTCCAGCTTACTTGTAAGTTTCTAAGGGTCAGGTCCTCTCCATTGTTGCTGGCCTCAGGTTTAGTTCACCATATAGCAATGAATATATTGACCTATTTTCCCCTCGACTTTCTGTGATTCCCTACATCTCAACTTTCTTTGCAGACAAGCCATTTGAAATACCCTTAACCTATTTCACAGCCAATAAGTCATTGAAATAATGTGTATTTTTAGAGAAATCTTCTTATATAATTAGGCAGAAAATCTCACCTGCCATAGTTTTCAAAACAGCATAATTTCACTCTTCTCAATGCTTAATCTGTTGTATTACACAACCTTTGAGTATTTAGCTTTATCAATGACATGTCCTTTAAAAATGTTTTAGAGATCCTACCAGTCTTTGAAAACATCCTTGTTCCTTGTTTCAGTTCCAGTTTTATGTATATATTCTGCCTTGCACCTGATTATTCCAACAATTGATGGATGGCCTTGGGAATCTAATTCTGGTATTGATAGTCTTTACTGATTGTCTCCCCTCGTAGCTGATTTCTTCATTATTGTGTAAATTTAGATCATGAGCTCATGCTTAGCTAAACAGCTGACCTTGTAAGACGCTTAGGTGTGAACGCTCGTAAGCTTCCGCAGAAAGACGGCAAAGATTTATTGGTGTCCCTCCAATGAGTTGCCCACGAGGACACCGTTTTCTACAAGTGTTGGTCCAATACTCCCTGTAGAGGAAGGGGACTCCGACAGGGCTGATTGGCGGCCCCCGATCTGGGGCAGGGGCAGTGGGCAGCCTGTGGCCCGGGCTGGAGCCTCTTTGCATGTGTCCCTGGGACACATCTGCCTGCGAACTTCAGTCACCTGGCAGGAAACTACGATGCCCAGAACTATGGTTAGCTGTGCAGCGAGGTGTACTGTGAGGACAGGTTCCACACACACTTCAAGTAAGAGGTCGGCCTGAGTGGAAAGGTGAGAGTTTGGGCAGCTGTGCAGACAAAGAAGGCACACTTTGGCCTGGGCCTAAATGCTTGTGACACCCCACTGGACCTGCCGTGCTCTGAGGGCCCTGCCCTGGGCCCCCTGCTCCCCTGCCCTTTGTTCAGTCACAGCAGAGATGGCCACACCCACTCCTTCAGTGAGGGCAGAATTCCAACCACCCTCAGCCCCGCCCCCTCTCCACAGGTTACCATGGACTACAGAGGCTGCATCCTGAGGCCAGGGCGTTCCGACAATGCCAAGGGCAGACATGATGACCTTAAATGATTTCCTCTTGTGTCAGGTTTGGTAAACTTTAGGAGCTAGGAAATGGTCCACTTTACAGAAATGTTCAAATTTACTGGCATTTCTTATATTCTCTGCTATAACATTGTCCTGATTCTTTCTGTATATTCTATACTTATGTTTTTGTTTTCCTTAATCAAAGTGTGTCTTTTCAATCTTTTCAAAGAAGATTCTTTGGACTTACTAAATCACCTGAATTTTATACGTTTTCTGTTGTATTAAGTTCTGCTCATATCTTTATTTATCTTTTTTCTATGTTCTCAGGGTTTATTGTTTTGATCTTCTGATGTCAATTAAAACACTTGGTTATTCATTTTAATAAATATTTTACTTATAAAGATTTGAACTTTTGAAGATTCCAGCTTACTTGTAAGTTTCTAAGGGTCAGGTCCTCTCCATTGTTGCTGGCCTAAGGTTTAGTTCACCATATAGCAATGTATATATTGACCTATTTTCCCCTCGACTTTCTGTGATTCCCTACATCTCACCTTTCTTTGCAGACAAGCCATTTGAAATACCCTTAACTTAGTTCACAGCCAATAAGTCATTGAAATAATGTGTATTTTTAGAGAAATCTTCTTCTATAATTGGGCAGAAAATCTCACCTGCCATAGTTTTCAAAACAGCATAATTTCACTCTTCTCAATGCTTAATCTGTTGTATTACACAACCTTTGAGTATTTAGCTTTATCAATGACATGTCCTTTAAAAATGTTTTAGAGATCCTACCAGTCTTTGAAAACATCCTTGTTCCTTGTTTCAGTTCCAGTTTTATGTATATATTCTGCCTTGCACCTGATTATTCCAACAATTGATGGATGGCCTTGGGAATCTAATTCTGGTATTGATAGTCTTTACTGATTGTCTCCCCTCGTAGCTGATTTCTTCATTATTGTGTAAATTTAGATCATGAGCTCATGTTTAGCTAAACAGCTGACCTTGTAAGACGCTTAGGTGTGAACGCTCGTAAGCTTCAGGAGAAAGTCGCCAAAATTTATTTGTGTCCCTCCAATGAGTTGCCCACGAGGACACCGTTTTCTACAAGTGTTGGTCCAATACGCCCTCTAAAGGAAGGGGATTCCGACAGGGCTGATTGGCGGCCCCCGATCTGGGGCAGGGGCAGTGGGCAGCCTGTGGCCCTGTCTGGAGCCTCTTTGCATGTGTCCCTGGGACACATCTGCCTGCGAACTTCGGTCACCTGGCAGGAAGCTACGATGCCCAGACCTATGGTTAGCTGTGCAGCGAGGTGTACTGTGAGGACAGGTTCCACACACACTTCAAGTAAGAGGTCGGCCTGAGTGGAAAGGTGAGAGTTTGGGCAGCTGTGCAGACAAAGAAGGCACACTTTGGCCTGGGCCTAAATGCTTGTGACACCCCACTGGACCTGCCGTGCTCTGAGGGCCCTGCCCTGGGCCCCCTGCTCCCCTGCCCTTTGTTCAGTCACAGCAGAGATGGCCACACCCACTCCTTCAGTGAGGGCAGAGTTCCAACCACCCTCAGCCCCGCCCCCTCTCCACAGGTTACCATGGACTACAGAGGCTGCATCCTGAGGCCAGGGCGTTCCGACAATGCCAAGGGCAGACATGATGACCTTAAATGATTTCCTCTTGTGTCAGGTTTGGTAAACTTTAGGAGCTAGGAAATGGTCCACTTTACAGAAATGTTCAAATTTACTGGCATTTCTTATATTCTCTGCTATAACTTTGTCCTGATTCTTTCTGTATATTCTATACTTATGTTTTTGTTTTCCTTAATCAAAGTGTGTCTTTTCAATCTTTTCAAAGAAGATTCTTTGGACTTACTAAATCACCTGAATTTTATACGTTTTCTGTTGTATTAAGTTCTGCTCATATCTTTATTTATCTTTTTTCTATGTTCTCAGGGTTTATTGTTTTGATCTTCTGATGTCAATTAAAACACTTGGTTATTCATTTTAATAAATATTTTACTTATAAAGATTTGAACTTTTGAAGATTCCAGCTTACTTGTAAGTTTCTAAGGGTCAGGTCCTCTCCATTGTTGCTGGCCTAATGTTTAGTTCACCATATAGCAATGTATATATTGACCTATTTTCCCCTCGACTTTCTGTGATTCCCTACATCTCACCTTTCTTTGCAGACAAGCCATTTGAAATACCCTTAACTTATTTCACAGCCAATAAGTCATTGAAATAATGTGTATTTTTAGAGAAATCTTCTTATATAATTAGGCAGAAAATCTCACCTGCCATAGTTTTCAAAACAGCATAATTTCACTCTTCTCAATGCTTAATCTGTTGTATTACACAACCTTTGAGTATTTAGCTTTATCAATGACATGTACTTTAAAAATGTTTTAGAGATCCTACCAGTCTTTGAAAACATACTTGTTCCTTGTTTCAGTTCCAGTTTTATGTATATATTCTGCCTTGCACCTGATTATTCCAACAATTGATGGATGGCCTTGGGAATCTAATTCTGGTATTGATAGTCTTTACTGATAGTCTCCCCTAGTAGCTGACTTCTTCATTATTGTGTAAATTTAGATCATGAGCTCATGTTTAGCTAAACAGCTGACCTTGTAAGACGCTTAGGTGTGAACGCTCGTAAGCTTCCGCAGAAAGACGGCAAAGATTTATTGGTGTCCCTCCAATGAGTTGCCCACGAGGACACCGTTTTCTACAAGTGTTGGTCCAATACTCCCTCTAGAGGAAGGGGACTCCGACAGGGCTGATTGGCGGCCCCCGATCTGGGGCAGGGGCAGTGGGCAGCCTGTGGCCCGGGCTGGAGCCTCTTTGCATGTGTCCCTGGGACACATCTGCCTGCGAACTTCGGTCACCTGGCAGGAAACTACGATGCCCAGAACTATGGTTAGCTGTGCAGCGAGGTGTACTGTGAGGACAGGTTCCACACATACTTCAAGTAAGAGGTCGGCCTGAGTGGAAAGGTGAGAGTTTGGGCAGCTGTGCAGACAAAGAAGGCGCCCTTTGGCCTGGGCCTAAATGCTTGTGACACCCCACTGGACCTGCCGTGCTCTGAGGGCCCTGCCCTGGGACCCCTGCTCCCCTGCCCTTTGTTCAGTCACAGCAGAGATGGCCACACCCACTCCTTCAGTGAGGGCAGAGTTCCAACCACCCTCAGCCTCGCCCCCTCTCCACAGGTTACCATGGACTACAGAGGCTGCATCCTGAGGCCAGGGCGTTCCGACAACGCCAAGGGCAGACATGATGACCTTAAATGATTTCCTCTTGTGTCAGGTTTGGTAAACTTTAGGAGCTAGGAAATGGTCCACTTTACAGAAATGTTCAAATTTACTGGCATTTCTTATATTCTCTGCTATAACATTGTCATGATTCTTTCTGTATATTCTATACTTATGTTTTTGTTTTCCTTAATCAAAGTGTGTCTTTTCAATCTTTTCAAAGAAGATTCTTTGGACTTACTAAATCACCTGAATTTTATACGTTTTCTGTTGTATTAAGTTCTGCTCATATCTTTATTTATCTTTTTTCTATGTTCTCAGGGTTTATTGTTTTGATCTTCTGATGTCAATTAAAACACTTGGTTATTCATTTTAATAAATATTTTACTTATAAAGATTTGAACTTTTGAAGATTCCAGCTTACTTGTAAGTTTCTAAGGGTCAGGTCCTCTCCATTGTTGCTGGCCTAAGGTTTAGTTCACCATATAGCAATGTATATATTGACCTATTTTCCCCTCGACTTTCTGTGATTCCCTACATCTCACCTTTCTTTGCAGACAAGCCATTTGAAATACCCTTAACTTATTTCACAGCCAATAAGTCATTGAAATAATGTGTATTTTTAGAGAAATCTTCTTATATAATTAGGCAGAAAATCTCACCTGCCATAGTTTTCAAAACAGCATAATTTCACTCTTCTCAATGCTTAATCTGTTGTATTACACAACCTTTGAGTATTTAGCTTTATCAATGACATGTACTTTAAAAATGTTTTAGAGATCCTACCAGTCTTTGAAAACATCCTTGTTCCTTGTTTCAGTTCCAGTTTTATGTATATATTCTGCCTTGCACCTGATTATTCCAACAATTGATGGATGGCCTTGGGAATCTAATTCTGGTATTGATAGTCTTTACTGATTGTCTCCCCTCGTAGCTGATTTCTTCATTATTGTGTAAATTTAGATCATGAGCTCATGTTTAGCTAAACAGCTGACCTTGTAAGACGCTTAGGTGTGAACGCTCGTAAGCTTCAGGAGAAAGTCGGCAAAATTTATTTGTGTCCCTCCAATGAGTTGCCCACGAGGACACCGTTTTCTACAAGTGTTGGTCCAATACGCCCTCTAAAGGAAGGGGATTCCGACAGGGCTGATTGGCGGCCCCCGATCTGGGGCAGGGGCAGTGGGCAGCCTTTGGCCCGGTCTGGAAACTCTTTGCATGTGTCCCTGGGACACATCTGCCTGCGAACTTCGGTCACCTGGCAGGAAGCTACGATGCCCAGACCTATGGTTAGCTGTGCAGCGAGGTGTACTGTGAGGACAGGTTCCACACACACTTCAAGTAAGAGGTCGGCCTGAGTGGAAAGGTGAGAGTTTGGGCAGCTGTGCAGACAAAGAAGGCACACTTTGGCCTGGGCCTAAATGCTTGTGACACCCCACTGGACCTGCCGTGCTCTGAGGGCCCTGCCCTGGGCCCCCTGCTCCCCTGCCCTTTGTTCAGTCACAGCAGAGATGGCCACACGCACTCCTTCAGTGAGGGCAGAGTTCCAACCACCCTCAACCCCGCCCCCTCTCCACAGGTTACCATGGACTACAGAGGCTGCATCCTGAGGCCAGGGCGTTCCGACAATGCCAAGGGCAGACATGATGACCTTAAATGATTTCCTCTTGTGTCAGGTTTGGTAAACTTTAGGAGCTAGGAAATGGTCCACTTTACAGAAATGTTCATATTTACTGGCATTTCTTATATTCTCTGCTATAACATTGTCCTGATTCTTTCTGTGTATTCTATACTTATGTTTTTGTTTTCCTTAATCAAAGTGTGTCTTTTCAATCTTTTCAAAGAAGATTCTTTGGACTTACTGAATCACCTGAATTTTATACGTTTTCTGTTGTATTAAGTTCTGCTCATATCTTTATTTATCTTTTTTCTATGTTCTCAGGGTTTATTGTTTTGATCTTCTGATGTCAATTAAAACACTTGGTTATTCATTTTAATAAATATTTTACTTATAAAGATTTGAACTTTTGAAGATTCCAGCTTACTTGTAAGTTTCTAAGGGTCAGGTCCTCTCCATTGTTGCTGGCCTAAGGTTTAGTTCACCATATAGCAATGTATATATTGACCTATTTTCCCCTCGACTTTCTGTGATTCCCTACATCTCACCTTTCTTTGCAGACAAGCCATTTGAAATACCCTTAACTTATTTCACAGCCAATAAGTCATTGAAATAATGTGTATTTTTAGAGAAATCTTCTTATATAATTAGGCAGAAAATCTCACCTGCCATAGTTTTCAAAACAGCATAATTTCACTCTTCTCAATGCTTAATCTGTTGTATTACACAACCTTTGAGTATTTAGCTTTATCAATGACATGTCCTTTAAAAATGTTTTAGAGATCCTACCAGTCTTTGAAAACATCCTTGTTCCTTGTTTCAGTTCCAGTTTTATGTATATATTCTGCCTTGCACCTGATTATTCCAACAATTGATGGATGGCCTTGGGAATCTAATTTTGGTATTGATAGTCTTTACTGATTGTCACCCCTCGTAGCTGATTTTTTCATTATTGTGTACATTTAGATCATGAGCTCATGTTTAGCTAAACAGCTGACCTTGTAAGACGCTTACGTGTGAACGCTCGTAAGCTTCAGGAGAAAGTCGGCAAAATTTATATGTGTCCCTCCAATGAGTTGCCCACGAGGACACCGTTTTCTACAAGTGTTGGTCCAATACGCCCTCTAAAGGAAGGGGATTCTGACAGGGCTGATTGGCGGCCCCCGATCTGGGGCAGGGGCAGTGGGCAGCCTGTGGCCCGGTCTGGAGCCTCTTTGCATGTGTCCCTGGGACACATCTGCCTGCGAACTTCGGTCACCTGGCAGGAAGCTACGATGCCCAGACCTATGGTTAGCTGTGCAGCGAGGTGTACTGTGAGGACAGGTTCCACACACACTTCAAGTAAGAGGTCGGCCTGAGTGGAAAGGTGAGAGTTTGGGCAGCTGTGCAGACAAAGAAGGCACACTTTGGCCTGGGCCTAAATGCTTGTGACACCCCACTGGACCTGCCGAGCTCTGAGGGCCCTGCCCTGGGCCCCCTGCTCCCCTGCCCTTTGTTCAGTCACAGCAGAGATGGCCACACCCACTCCTTCAGTGAGGGCAGAGTTCCAACCACCCTCAGCCCCGCCCCCTCTCCACAGGTTACCATGGACTACAGAGGCTGCATCCTGAGGCCAGGGCGTTCCGAGAATGCCAAGGGCAGACATGATGACCTTAAATGATTTCCTCTTGTGTCAGGTTTGGTAAACTTTAGGAGCTAGGAAATGGTCCACTTTACAGAAATGTTCAAATTTACTGGCATTTCTTATATTCTCTGCTATAACATTGTCCTGATTCTTTCTGTATATTCTTTACTTATGTTTTTGTTTTCCTTAATCAAAGTGTGTCTTTTCAATATTTTCAAAGAAGATTCTTTGGACTTACTAAATCACCTGAATTTTATACGTTTTCTGTTGTATTAAGTTCTGCTCATATCTTTATTTATCTTTTTTCTATGTTCTCAGGGTTTATTGTTTTGATCTTCTGATGTCAATTAAAACACTTGGTTATTCATTTTAATAAATATTTTACTTATAAAGATTTGAACTTTTGAAGATTCCAGCTTACTTGTAAGTTTCTAAGGGTCAGGTCCTCTCCATTGTTGCTGGCCTCAGGTTTAGTTCACCATATAGCAATGAATATATTGACCTATTTTCCCCTCGACTTTCTGTGATTCCCTACATCTCAACTTTCTTTGCAGACAAGCCATTTGAAATACCCTTAACCTATTTCACAGCCAATAAGTCATTGAAATAATGTGTATTTTTAGAGAAATCTTCTTATATAATTAGGCAGAAAATCTCACCTGCCATAGTTTTCAAAACAGCATAATTTCACTCTTCTCAATGCTTAATCTGTTGTATTACACAACCTTTGAGTATTTAGCTTTATCAATGACATGTCCTTTAAAAATGTTTTAGAGATCCTACCAGTCTTTGAAAACATCCTTGTTCCTTGTTTCAGTTCCAGTTTTATGTATATATTCTGCCTTGCACCTGATTATTCCAACAATTGATGGATGGCCTTGGGAATCTAATTCTGGTATTGATAGTCTTTACTGATTGTCTCCCCTCGTAGCTGATTTCTTCATTATTGTGTAAATTTAGATCATGAGCTCATGCTTAGCTAAACAGCTGACCTTGTAAGACGCTTAGGTGTGAACGCTCGTAAGCTTCCGCAGAAAGACGGCAAAGATTTATTGGTGTCCCTCCAATGAGTTGCCCACGAGGACACCGTTTTCTACAAGTGTTGGTCCAATACTCCCTGTAGAGGAAGGGGACTCCGACAGGGCTGATTGGCGGCCCCCGATCTGGGGCAGGGGCAGTGGGCAGCCTGTGGCCCGGGCTGGAGCCTCTTTGCATGTGTCCCTGGGACACATCTGCCTGCGAACTTCAGTCACCTGGCAGGAAACTACGATGCCCAGAACTATGGTTAGCTGTGCAGCGAGGTGTACTGTGAGGACAGGTTCCACACACACTTCAAGTAAGAGGTCGGCCTGAGTGGAAAGGTGAGAGTTTGGGCAGCTGTGCAGACAAAGAAGGCACACTTTGGCCTGGGCCTAAATGCTTGTGACACCCCACTGGACCTGCCGTGCTCTGAGGGCCCTGCCCTGGGCCCCCTGCTCCCCTGCCCTTTGTTCAGTCACAGCAGAGATGGCCACACCCACTCCTTCAGTGAGGGCAGAATTCCAACCACCCTCAGCCCCGCCCCCTCTCCACAGGTTACCATGGACTACAGAGGCTGCATCCTGAGGCCAGGGCGTTCCGACAATGCCAAGGGCAGACATGATGACCTTAAATGATTTCCTCTTGTGTCAGGTTTGGTAAACTTTAGGAGCTAGGAAATGGTCCACTTTACAGAAATGTTCAAATTTACTGGCATTTCTTATATTCTCTGCTATAACATTGTCCTGATTCTTTCTGTATATTCTATACTTATGTTTTTGTTTTCCTTAATCAAAGTGTGTCTTTTCAATCTTTTCAAAGAAGATTCTTTGGACTTACTAAATCACCTGAATTTTATACGTTTTCTGTTGTATTAAGTTCTGCTCATATCTTTATTTATCTTTTTTCTATGTTCTCAGGGTTTATTGTTTTGATCTTCTGATGTCAATTAAAACACTTGGTTATTCATTTTAATAAATATTTTACTTATAAAGATTTGAACTTTTGAAGATTCCAGCTTACTTGTAAGTTTCTAAGGGTCAGGTCCTCTCCATTGTTGCTGGCCTAAGGTTTAGTTCACCATATAGCAATGTATATATTGACCTATTTTCCCCTCGACTTTCTGTGATTCCCTACATCTCACCTTTCTTTGCAGACAAGCCATTTGAAATACCCTTAACTTAGTTCACAGCCAATAAGTCATTGAAATAATGTGTATTTTTAGAGAAATCTTCTTCTATAATTGGGCAGAAAATCTCACCTGCCATAGTTTTCAAAACAGCATAATTTCACTCTTCTCAATGCTTAATCTGTTGTATTACACAACCTTTGAGTATTTAGCTTTATCAATGACATGTCCTTTAAAAATGTTTTAGAGATCCTACCAGTCTTTGAAAACATCCTTGTTCCTTGTTTCAGTTCCAGTTTTATGTATATATTCTGCCTTGCACCTGATTATTCCAACAATTGATGGATGGCCTTGGGAATCTAATTCTGGTATTGATAGTCTTTACTGATTGTCTCCCCTCGTAGCTGATTTCTTCATTATTGTGTAAATTTAGATCATGAGCTCATGTTTAGCTAAACAGCTGACCTTGTAAGACGCTTAGGTGTGAACGCTCGTAAGCTTCAGGAGAAAGTCGCCAAAATTTATTTGTGTCCCTCCAATGAGTTGCCCACGAGGACACCGTTTTCTACAAGTGTTGGTCCAATACGCCCTCTAAAGGAAGGGGATTCCGACAGGGCTGATTGGCGGCCCCCGATCTGGGGCAGGGGCAGTGGGCAGCCTGTGGCCCTGTCTGGAGCCTCTTTGCATGTGTCCCTGGGACACATCTGCCTGCGAACTTCGGTCACCTGGCAGGAAGCTACGATGCCCAGACCTATGGTTAGCTGTGCAGCGAGGTGTACTGTGAGGACAGGTTCCACACACACTTCAAGTAAGAGGTCGGCCTGAGTGGAAAGGTGAGAGTTTGGGCAGCTGTGCAGACAAAGAAGGCACACTTTGGCCTGGGCCTAAATGCTTGTGACACCCCACTGGACCTGCCGTGCTCTGAGGGCCCTGCCCTGGGCCCCCTGCTCCCCTGCCCTTTGTTCAGTCACAGCAGAGATGGCCACACCCACTCCTTCAGTGAGGGCAGAGTTCCAACCACCCTCAGCCCCGCCCCCTCTCCACAGGTTACCATGGACTACAGAGGCTGCATCCTGAGGCCAGGGCGTTCCGACAATGCCAAGGGCAGAC
Organism: Mesoplodon mirus; assembly: GCF_964341445.2. Lineage (NCBI taxonomy): Eukaryota > Metazoa > Chordata > Mammalia > Artiodactyla > Ziphiidae > Mesoplodon > Mesoplodon mirus. Next base: position 168,236,219 of record NC_138976.1, on the reverse strand, counting down.
ATGATGACCTTAAATGATTTCCTCTTGTGTCAGGTTTGGTAAACTTTAGGAGCTAGGAAATGGTCCACTTTACAGAAATGTTCAAATTTACTGGCATTTCTTATATTCTCTGCTATAACTTTGTCCTGATTCTTTCTGTATATTCTATACTTATGTTTTTGTTTTCCTTAATCAAAGTGTGTCTTTTCAATCTTTTCAAAGAAGATTCTTTGGACTTACTAAATCACCTGAATTTTATACGTTTTCTGTTGTATTAAGTTCTGCTCATATCTTTATTTATCTTTTTTCTATGTTCTCAGGGTTTATTGTTTTGATCTTCTGATGTCAATTAAAACACTTGGTTATTCATTTTAATAAATATTTTACTTATAAAGATTTGAACTTTTGAAGATTCCAGCTTACTTGTAAGTTTCTAAGGGTCAGGTCCTCTCCATTGTTGCTGGCCTAAGGTTTAGTTCACCATATAGCAATGTATATATTGACCTATTTTCCCCTCGACTTTCTGTGATTCCCTACATCTCACCTTTCTTTGCAGACAAGCCATTTGAAATACCCTTAACTTATTTCACAGCCAATAAGTCATTGAAATAATGTGTATTTTTAGAGAAATCTTCTTATATAATTAGGCAGAAAATCTCACCTGCCATAGTTTTCAAAACAGCATAATTTCACTCTTCTCAATGCTTAATCTGTTGTATTACACAACCTTTGAGTATTTAGCTTTATCAATGACATGTCCTTTAAAAATGTTTTAGAGATCCTACCAGTCTTTGAAAACATCCTTGTTCCTTGTTTCAGTTCCAGTTTTATGTATATATTCTGCCTTGCACCTGATTATTCCAACAATTGATGGATGGCCTTGGGAATCTAATTTTGGTATTGATAGTCTTTACTGATTGTCACCCCTCGTAGCTGATTTTTTCATTATTGTGTACATTTAGATCATGAGCTCATGTTTAGCTAAACAGCTGACCTTGTAAGACGCTTACGTGTGAACGCTCGTAAGCTTCAGGAGAAAGTCGGCAAAATTTATATGTGTCCCTCCAATGAGTTGCCCACGAGGACACCGTTTTCTACAAGTGTTGGTCCAATACGCCCTCTAAAGGAAGGGGATTCTGACAGGGCTGATTGGCGGCCCCCGATCTGGGGCAGGGGCAGTGGGCAGCCTGTGGCCCGGTCTGGAGCCTCTTTGCATGTGTCCCTGGGACACATCTGCCTGCGAACTTCGGTCACCTGGCAGGAAGCTACGATGCCCAGACCTATGGTTAGCTGTGCAGCGAGGTGTACTGTGAGGACAGGTTCCACACACACTTCAAGTAAGAGGTCGGCCTGAGTGGAAAGGTGAGAGTTTGGGCAGCTGTGCAGACAAAGAAGGCACACTTTGGCCTGGGCCTAAATGCTTGTGACACCCCACTGGACCTGCCGAGCTCTGAGGGCCCTGCCCTGGGCCCCCTGCTCCCCTGCCCTTTGTTCAGTCACAGCAGAGATGGCCACACCCACTCCTTCAGTGAGGGCAGAGTTCCAACCACCCTCAGCCCCGCCCCCTCTCCACAGGTTACCATGGACTACAGAGGCTGCATCCTGAGGCCAGGGCGTTCCGAGAATGCCAAGGGCAGACATGATGACCTTAAATGATTTCCTCTTGTGTCAGGTTTGGTAAACTTTAGGAGCTAGGAAATGGTCCACTTTACAGAAATGTTCAAATTTACTGGCATTTCTTATATTCTCTGCTATAACATTGTCCTGATTCTTTCTGTATATTCTTTACTTATGTTTTTGTTTTCCTTAATCAAAGTGTGTCTTTTCAATATTTTCAAAGAAGATTCTTTGGACTTACTAAATCACCTGAATTTTATACGTTTTCTGTTGTATTAAGTTCTGCTCATATCTTTATTTATCTTTTTTCTATGTTCTCAGGGTTTATTGTTTTGATCTTCTGATGTCAATTAAAACACTTGGTTATTCATTTTAATAAATATTTTACTTATAAAGATTTGAACTTTTGAAGATTCCAGCTTACTTGTAAGTTTCTAAGGGTCAGGTCCTCTCCATTGTTGCTGGCCTCAGGTTTAGTTCACCATATAGCAATGAATATATTGACCTATTTTCCCCTCGACTTTCTGTGATTCCCTACATCTCAACTTTCTTTGCAGACAAGCCATTTGAAATACCCTTAACCTATTTCACAGCCAATAAGTCATTGAAATAATGTGTATTTTTAGAGAAATCTTCTTATATAATTAGGCAGAAAATCTCACCTGCCATAGTTTTCAAAACAGCATAATTTCACTCTTCTCAATGCTTAATCTGTTGTATTACACAACCTTTGAGTATTTAGCTTTATCAATGACATGTCCTTTAAAAATGTTTTAGAGATCCTACCAGTCTTTGAAAACATCCTTGTTCCTTGTTTCAGTTCCAGTTTTATGTATATATTCTGCCTTGCACCTGATTATTCCAACAATTGATGGATGGCCTTGGGAATCTAATTCTGGTATTGATAGTCTTTACTGATTGTCTCCCCTCGTAGCTGATTTCTTCATTATTGTGTAAATTTAGATCATGAGCTCATGCTTAGCTAAACAGCTGACCTTGTAAGACGCTTAGGTGTGAACGCTCGTAAGCTTCCGCAGAAAGACGGCAAAGATTTATTGGTGTCCCTCCAATGAGTTGCCCACGAGGACACCGTTTTCTACAAGTGTTGGTCCAATACTCCCTGTAGAGGAAGGGGACTCCGACAGGGCTGATTGGCGGCCCCCGATCTGGGGCAGGGGCAGTGGGCAGCCTGTGGCCCGGGCTGGAGCCTCTTTGCATGTGTCCCTGGGACACATCTGCCTGCGAACTTCAGTCACCTGGCAGGAAACTACGATGCCCAGAACTATGGTTAGCTGTGCAGCGAGGTGTACTGTGAGGACAGGTTCCACACACACTTCAAGTAAGAGGTCGGCCTGAGTGGAAAGGTGAGAGTTTGGGCAGCTGTGCAGACAAAGAAGGCACACTTTGGCCTGGGCCTAAATGCTTGTGACACCCCACTGGACCTGCCGTGCTCTGAGGGCCCTGCCCTGGGCCCCCTGCTCCCCTGCCCTTTGTTCAGTCACAGCAGAGATGGCCACACCCACTCCTTCAGTGAGGGCAGAATTCCAACCACCCTCAGCCCCGCCCCCTCTCCACAGGTTACCATGGACTACAGAGGCTGCATCCTGAGGCCAGGGCGTTCCGACAATGCCAAGGGCAGACATGATGACCTTAAATGATTTCCTCTTGTGTCAGGTTTGGTAAACTTTAGGAGCTAGGAAATGGTCCACTTTACAGAAATGTTCAAATTTACTGGCATTTCTTATATTCTCTGCTATAACATTGTCCTGATTCTTTCTGTATATTCTATACTTATGTTTTTGTTTTCCTTAATCAAAGTGTGTCTTTTCAATCTTTTCAAAGAAGATTCTTTGGACTTACTAAATCACCTGAATTTTATACGTTTTCTGTTGTATTAAGTTCTGCTCATATCTTTATTTATCTTTTTTCTATGTTCTCAGGGTTTATTGTTTTGATCTTCTGATGTCAATTAAAACACTTGGTTATTCATTTTAATAAATATTTTACTTATAAAGATTTGAACTTTTGAAGATTCCAGCTTACTTGTAAGTTTCTAAGGGTCAGGTCCTCTCCATTGTTGCTGGCCTAAGGTTTAGTTCACCATATAGCAATGTATATATTGACCTATTTTCCCCTCGACTTTCTGTGATTCCCTACATCTCACCTTTCTTTGCAGACAAGCCATTTGAAATACCCTTAACTTAGTTCACAGCCAATAAGTCATTGAAATAATGTGTATTTTTAGAGAAATCTTCTTCTATAATTGGGCAGAAAATCTCACCTGCCATAGTTTTCAAAACAGCATAATTTCACTCTTCTCAATGCTTAATCTGTTGTATTACACAACCTTTGAGTATTTAGCTTTATCAATGACATGTCCTTTAAAAATGTTTTAGAGATCCTACCAGTCTTTGAAAACATCCTTGTTCCTTGTTTCAGTTCCAGTTTTATGTATATATTCTGCCTTGCACCTGATTATTCCAACAATTGATGGATGGCCTTGGGAATCTAATTCTGGTATTGATAGTCTTTACTGATTGTCTCCCCTCGTAGCTGATTTCTTCATTATTGTGTAAATTTAGATCATGAGCTCATGTTTAGCTAAACAGCTGACCTTGTAAGACGCTTAGGTGTGAACGCTCGTAAGCTTCAGGAGAAAGTCGGCAAAATTTATTTGTGTCCCTCCAATGAGTTGCCCACGAGGACACCGTTTTCTACAAGTGTTGGTCCAATACGCCCTCTAAAGGAAGGGGATTCCGACAGGGCTGATTGGCGGCCCCCGATCTAGGGCAGGGGCAGTGGGCAGCCTTTGGCCCGGTCTGGAAACTCTTTGCATGTGTCCCTGGGACACATCTGCCTGCGAACTTCGGTCACCTGGCAGGAAGCTACGATGCCCAGACCTATGGTTAGCTGTGCAGCGAGGTGTACTGTGAGGACAGGTTCCACACACACTTCAAGTAAGAGGTCGGCCTGAGTGGAAAGGTGAGAGTTTGGGCAGCTGTGCAGACAAAGAAGGCACACTTTGGCCTGGGCCTAAATGCTTGTGACACCCCACTGGACCTGCCGTGCTCTGAGGGCCCTGCCCTGGGCCCCCTGCTCCCCTGCCCTTTGTTCAGTCACAGCAGAGATGGCCACACCCACTCCTTCAGTGAGGGCAGAGTTCCAACCACCCTCAACCCCGCCCCCTCTCCACAGGTTACCATGGACTACAGAGGCTGCATCCTGAGGCCAGGGCGTTCCGACAATGCCAAGGGCAGACATGATGACCTTAAATGATTTCCTCTTGTGTCAGGTTTGGTAAACTTTAGGAGCTAGGAAATGGTCCACTTTACAGAAATGTTCATATTTACTGGCATTTCTTATATTCTCTGCTATAACATTGTCCTGATTCTTTCTGTGTATTCTATACTTATGTTTTTGTTTTCCTTAATCAAAGTGTGTCTTTTCAATCTTTTCAAAGAAGATTCTTTGGACTTACTGAATCACCTGAATTTTATACGTTTTCTGTTGTATTAAGTTCTGCTCATATCTTTATTTATCTTTTTTCTATGTTCTCAGGGTTTATTGTTTTGATCTTCTGATGTCAATTAAAACACTTGGTTATTCATTTTAATAAATATTTTACTTATAAAGATTTGAACTTTTGAAGATTCCAGCTTACTTGTAAGTTTCTAAGGGTCAGGTCCTCTCCATTGTTGCTGGCCTAAGGTTTAGTTCACCATATAGCAATGTATATATTGACCTATTTTCCCCTCGACTTTCTGTGATTCCCTACATCTCACCTTTCTTTGCAGACAAGCCATTTGAAATACCCTTAACTTATTTCACAGCCAATAAGTCATTGAAATAATGTGTATTTTTAGAGAAATCTTCTTATATAATTAGGCAGAAAATCTCACCTGCCATAGTTTTCAAAACAGCATAATTTCACTCTTCTCATTGCTTAATCTGTTGTATTACACAACCTTTGAGTATTTAGCTTTATCAATGACATGTCCTTTAAAAATGTTTTAGAGATCCTACCAGTCTTTGAAAACATCCTTGTTCCTTGTTTCAGTTCCAGTTTTATGTATATATTCTGCCTTGCACCTGATTATTCCAACAATTGATGGATGGCCTTGGGAATCTAATTTTGGTATTGATAGTCTTTACTGATTGTCACCCCTCGTAGCTGATTTTTTCATTATTGTGTACATTTAGATCATGAGCTCATGTTTAGCTAAACAGCTGACCTTGTAAGACGCTTACGTGTGAACGCTCGTAAGCTTCAGGAGAAAGTCGGCAAAATTTATATGTGTCCCTCCAATGAGTTGCCCACGAGGACACCGTTTTCTACAAGTGTTGGTCCAATACGCCCTCTAAAGGAAGGGGATTCTGACAGGGCTGATTGGCGGCCCCCGATCTGGGGCAGGGGCAGTGGGCAGCCTGTGGCCCGGTCTGGAGCCTCTTTGCATGTGTCCCTGGGACACATCTGCCTGCGAACTTCGGTCACCTGGCAGGAAGCTACGATGCCCAGACCTATGGTTAGCTGTGCAGCGAGGTGTACTGTGAGGACAGGTTCCACACACACTTCAAGTAAGAGGTCGGCCTGAGTGGAAAGGTGAGAGTTTGGGCAGCTGTGCAGACAAAGAAGGCACACTTTGGCCTGGGCCTAAATGCTTGTGACACCCCACTGGACCTGCCGAGCTCTGAGGGCCCTGCCCTGGGCCCCCTGCTCCCCTGCCCTTTGTTCAGTCACAGCAGAGATGGCCACACCCACTCCTTCAGTGAGGGCAGAGTTCCAACCACCCTCAGCCCCGCCCCCTCTCCACAGGTTACCATGGACTACAGAGGCTGCATCCTGAGGCCAGGGCGTTCCGAGAATGCCAAGGGCAGACATGATGACCTTAAATGATTTCCTCTTGTGTCAGGTTTGGTAAACTTTAGGAGCTAGGAAATGGTCCACTTTACAGAAATGTTCAAATTTACTGGCATTTCTTATATTCTCTGCTATAACATTGTCCTGATTCTTTCTGTATATTCTTTACTTATGTTTTTGTTTTCCTTAATCAAAGTGTGTCTTTTCAATATTTTCAAAGAAGATTCTTTGGACTTACTAAATCACCTGAATTTTATACGTTTTCTGTTGTATTAAGTTCTGCTCATATCTTTATTTATCTTTTTTCTATGTTCTCAGGGTTTATTGTTTTGATCTTCTGATGTCAATTAAAACACTTGGTTATTCATTTTAATAAATATTTTACTTATAAAGATTTGAACTTTTGAAGATTCCAGCTTACTTGTAAGTTTCTAAGGGTCAGGTCCTCTCCATTGTTGCTGGCCTCAGGTTTAGTTCACCATATAGCAATGAATATATTGACCTATTTTCCCCTCGACTTTCTGTGATTCCCTACATCTCAACTTTCTTTGCAGACAAGCCATTTGAAATACCCTTAACCTATTTCACAGCCAATAAGTCATTGAAATAATGTGTATTTTTAGAGAAATCTTCTTATATAATTAGGCAGAAAATCTCACCTGCCATAGTTTTCAAAACAGCATAATTTCACTCTTCTCAATGCTTAATCTGTTGTATTACACAACCTTTGAGTATTTAGCTTTATCAATGACATGTCCTTTAAAAATGTTTTAGAGATCCTACCAGTCTTTGAAAACATCCTTGTTCCTTGTTTCAGTTCCAGTTTTATGTATATATTCTGCCTTGCACCTGATTATTCCAACAATTGATGGATGGCCTTGGGAATCTAATTCTGGTATTGATAGTCTTTACTGATTGTCTCCCCTCGTAGCTGATTTCTTCATTATTGTGTAAATTTAGATCATGAGCTCATGCTTAGCTAAACAGCTGACCTTGTAAGACGCTTAGGTGTGAACGCTCGTAAGCTTCCGCAGAAAGACGGCAAAGATTTATTGGTGTCCCTCCAATGAGTTGCCCACGAGGACACCGTTTTCTACAAGTGTTGGTCCAATACTCCCTGTAGAGGAAGGGGACTCCGACAGGGCTGATTGGCGGCCCCCGATCTGGGGCAGGGGCAGTGGGCAGCCTGTGGCCCGGGCTGGAGCCTCTTTGCATGTGTCCCTGGGACACATCTGCCTGCGAACTTCAGTCACCTGGCAGGAAACTACGATGCCCAGAACTATGGTTAGCTGTGCAGCGAGGTGTACTGTGAGGACAGGTTCCACACACACTTCAAGTAAGAGGTCGGCCTGAGTGGAAAGGTGAGAGTTTGGGCAGCTGTGCAGACAAAGAAGGCACACTTTGGCCTGGGCCTAAATGCTTGTGACACCCCACTGGACCTGCCGTGCTCTGAGGGCCCTGCCCTGGGCCCCCTGCTCCCCTGCCCTTTGTTCAGTCACAGCAGAGATGGCCACACCCACTCCTTCAGTGAGGGCAGAATTCCAACCACCCTCAGCCCCGCCCCCTCTCCACAGGTTACCATGGACTACAGAGGCTGCATCCTGAGGCCAGGGCGTTCCGACAATGCCAAGGGCAGACATGATGACCTTAAATGATTTCCTCTTGTGTCAGGTTTGGTAAACTTTAGGAGCTAGGAAATGGTCCACTTTACAGAAATGTTCAAATTTACTGGCATTTCTTATATTCTCTGCTATAACATTGTCCTGATTCTTTCTGTATATTCTATACTTATGTTTTTGTTTTCCTTAATCAAAGTGTGTCTTTTCAATCTTTTCAAAGAAGATTCTTTGGACTTACTAAATCACCTGAATTTTATACGTTTTCTGTTGTATTAAGTTCTGCTCATATCTTTATTTATCTTTTTTCTATGTTCTCAGGGTTTATTGTTTTGATCTTCTGATGTCAATTAAAACACTTGGTTATTCATTTTAATAAATATTTTACTTATAAAGATTTGAACTTTTGAAGATTCCAGCTTACTTGTAAGTTTCTAAGGGTCAGGTCCTCTCCATTGTTGCTGGCCTAAGGTTTAGTTCACCATATAGCAATGTATATATTGACCTATTTTCCCCTCGACTTTCTGTGATTCCCTACATCTCACCTTTCTTTGCAGACAAGCCATTTGAAATACCCTTAACTTAGTTCACAGCCAATAAGTCATTGAAATAATGTGTATTTTTAGAGAAATCTTCTTCTATAATTGGGCAGAAAATCTCACCTGCCATAGTTTTCAAAACAGCATAATTTCACTCTTCTCAATGCTTAATCTGTTGTATTACACAACCTTTGAGTATTTAGCTTTATCAATGACATGTCCTTTAAAAATGTTTTAGAGATCCTACCAGTCTTTGAAAACATCCTTGTTCCTTGTTTCAGTTCCAGTTTTATGTATATATTCTGCCTTGCACCTGATTATTCCAACAATTGATGGATGGCCTTGGGAATCTAATTCTGGTATTGATAGTCTTTACTGATTGTCTCCCCTCGTAGCTGATTTCTTCATTATTGTGTAAATTTAGATCATGAGCTCATGTTTAGCTAAACAGCTGACCTTGTAAGACGCTTAGGTGTGAACGCTCGTAAGCTTCAGGAGAAAGTCGCCAAAATTTATTTGTGTCCCTCCAATGAGTTGCCCACGAGGACACCGTTTTCTACAAGTGTTGGTCCAATACGCCCTCTAAAGGAAGGGGATTCCGACAGGGCTGATTGGCGGCCCCCGATCTGGGGCAGGGGCAGTGGGCAGCCTGTGGCCCTGTCTGGAGCCTCTTTGCATGTGTCCCTGGGACACATCTGCCTGCGAACTTCGGTCACCTGGCAGGAAGCTACGATGCCCAGACCTATGGTTAGCTGTGCAGCGAGGTGTACTGTGAGGACAGGTTCCACACACACTTCAAGTAAGAGGTCGGCCTGAGTGGAAAGGTGAGAGTTTGGGCAGCTGTGCAGACAAAGAAGGCACACTTTGGCCTGGGCCTAAATGCTTGTGACACCCCACTGGACCTGCCGTGCTCTGAGGGCCCTGCCCTGGGCCCCCTGCTCCCCTGCCCTTTGTTCAGTCACAGCAGAGATGGCCACACCCACTCCTTCAGTGAGGGCAGAGTTCCAACCACCCTCAGCCCCGCCCCCTCTCCACAGGTTACCATGGACTACAGAGGCTGCATCCTGAGGCCAGGGCGTTCCGACAATGCCAAGGGCAGACATGATGACCTTAAATGATTTCCTCTTGTGTCAGGTTTGGTAAACTTTAGGAGCTAGGAAATGGTCCACTTTACAGAAATGTTCAAATTTACTGGCATTTCTTATATTCTCTGCTATAACTTTGTCCTGATTCTTTCTGTATATTCTATACTTATGTTTTTGTTTTCCTTAATCAAAGTGTGTCTTTTCAATCTTTTCAAAGAAGATTCTTTGGACTTACTAAATCACCTGAATTTTATACGTTTTCTGTTGTATTAAGTTCTGCTCATATCTTTATTTATCTTTTTTCTATGTTCTCAGGGTTTATTGTTTTGATCTTCTGATGTCAATTAAAACACTTGGTTATTCATTTTAATAAATATTTTACTTATAAAGATTTGAACTTTTGAAGATTCCAGCTTACTTGTAAGTTTCTAAGGGTCAGGTCCTCTCCATTGTTGCTGGCCTAATGTTTAGTTCACCATATAGCAATGTATATATTGACCTATTTTCCCCTCGACTTTCTGTGATTCCCTACATCTCACCTTTCTTTGCAGACAAGCCATTTGAAATACCCTTAACTTATTTCACAGCCAATAAGTCATTGAAATAATGTGTATTTTTAGAGAAATCTTCTTATATAATTAGGCAGAAAATCTCACCTGCCATAGTTTTCAAAACAGCATAATTTCACTCTTCTCAATGCTTAATCTGTTGTATTACACAACCTTTGAGTATTTAGCTTTATCAATGACATGTACTTTAAAAATGTTTTAGAGATCCTACCAGTCTTTGAAAACATACTTGTTCCTTGTTTCAGTTCCAGTTTTATGTATATATTCTGCCTTGCACCTGATTATTCCAACAATTGATGGATGGCCTTGGGAATCTAATTCTGGTATTGATAGTCTTTACTGATAGTCTCCCCTAGTAGCTGACTTCTTCATTATTGTGTAAATTTAGATCATGAGCTCATGTTTAGCTAAACAGCTGACCTTGTAAGACGCTTAGGTGTGAACGCTCGTAAGCTTCCGCAGAAAGACGGCAAAGATTTATTGGTGTCCCTCCAATGAGTTGCCCACGAGGACACCGTTTTCTACAAGTGTTGGTCCAATACTCCCTCTAGAGGAAGGGGACTCCGACAGGGCTGATTGGCGGCCCCCGATCTGGGGCAGGGGCAGTGGGCAGCCTGTGGCCCGGGCTGGAGCCTCTTTGCATGTGTCCCTGGGACACATCTGCCTGCGAACTTCGGTCACCTGGCAGGAAACTACGATGCCCAGAACTATGGTTAGCTGTGCAGCGAGGTGTACTGTGAGGACAGGTTCCACACATACTTCAAGTAAGAGGTCGGCCTGAGTGGAAAGGTGAGAGTTTGGGCAGCTGTGCAGACAAAGAAGGCGCCCTTTGGCCTGGGCCTAAATGCTTGTGACACCCCACTGGACCTGCCGTGCTCTGAGGGCCCTGCCCTGGGACCCCTGCTCCCCTGCCCTTTGTTCAGTCACAGCAGAGATGGCCACACCCACTCCTTCAGTGAGGGCAGAGTTCCAACCACCCTCAGCCTCGCCCCCTCTCCACAGGTTACCATGGACTACAGAGGCTGCATCCTGAGGCCAGGGCGTTCCGACAACGCCAAGGGCAGACATGATGACCTTAAATGATTTCCTCTTGTGTCAGGTTTGGTAAACTTTAGGAGCTAGGAAATGGTCCACTTTACAGAAATGTTCAAATTTACTGGCATTTCTTATATTCTCTGCTATAACATTGTCATGATTCTTTCTGTATATTCTATACTTATGTTTTTGTTTTCCTTAATCAAAGTGTGTCTTTTCAATCTTTTCAAAGAAGATTCTTTGGACTTACTAAATCACCTGAATTTTATACGTTTTCTGTTGTATTAAGTTCTGCTCATATCTTTATTTATCTTTTTTCTATGTTCTCAGGGTTTATTGTTTTGATCTTCTGATGTCAATTAAAACACTTGGTTATTCATTTTAATAAATATTTTACTTATAAAGATTTGAACTTTTGAAGATTCCAGCTTACTTGTAAGTTTCTAAGGGTCAGGTCCTCTCCATTGTTGCTGGCCTAAGGTTTAGTTCACCATATAGCAATGTATATATTGACCTATTTTCCCCTCGACTTTCTGTGATTCCCTACATCTCACCTTTCTTTGCAGACAAGCCATTTGAAATACCCTTAACTTATTTCACAGCCAATAAGTCATTGAAATAATGTGTATTTTTAGAGAAATCTTCTTATATAATTAGGCAGAAAATCTCACCTGCCATAGTTTTCAAAACAGCATAATTTCACTCTTCTCAATGCTTAATCTGTTGTATTACACAACCTTTGAGTATTTAGCTTTATCAATGACATGTACTTTAAAAATGTTTTAGAGATCCTACCAGTCTTTGAAAACATCCTTGTTCCTTGTTTCAGTTCCAGTTTTATGTATATATTCTGCCTTGCACCTGATTATTCCAACAATTGATGGATGGCCTTGGGAATCTAATTCTGGTATTGATAGTCTTTACTGATTGTCTCCCCTCGTAGCTGATTTCTTCATTATTGTGTAAATTTAGATCATGAGCTCATGTTTAGCTAAACAGCTGACCTTGTAAGACGCTTAGGTGTGAACGCTCGTAAGCTTCAGGAGAAAGTCGGCAAAATTTATTTGTGTCCCTCCAATGAGTTGCCCACGAGGACACCGTTTTCTACAAGTGTTGGTCCAATACGCCCTCTAAAGGAAGGGGATTCCGACAGGGCTGATTGGCGGCCCCCGATCTGGGGCAGGGGCAGTGGGCAGCCTTTGGCCCGGTCTGGAAACTCTTTGCATGTGTCCCTGGGACACATCTGCCTGCGAACTTCGGTCACCTGGCAGGAAGCTACGATGCCCAGACCTATGGTTAGCTGTGCAGCGAGGTGTACTGTGAGGACAGGTTCCACACACACTTCAAGTAAGAGGTCGGCCTGAGTGGAAAGGTGAGAGTTTGGGCAGCTGTGCAGACAAAGAAGGCACACTTTGGCCTGGGCCTAAATGCTTGTGACACCCCACTGGACCTGCCGTGCTCTGAGGGCCCTGCCCTGGGCCCCCTGCTCCCCTGCCCTTTGTTCAGTCACAGCAGAGATGGCCACACGCACTCCTTCAGTGAGGGCAGAGTTCCAACCACCCTCAACCCCGCCCCCTCTCCACAGGTTACCATGGACTACAGAGGCTGCATCCTGAGGCCAGGGCGTTCCGACAATGCCAAGGGCAGACATGATGACCTTAAATGATTTCCTCTTGTGTCAGGTTTGGTAAACTTTAGGAGCTAGGAAATGGTCCACTTTACAGAAATGTTCATATTTACTGGCATTTCTTATATTCTCTGCTATAACATTGTCCTGATTCTTTCTGTGTATTCTATACTTATGTTTTTGTTTTCCTTAATCAAAGTGTGTCTTTTCAATCTTTTCAAAGAAGATTCTTTGGACTTACTGAATCACCTGAATTTTATACGTTTTCTGTTGTATTAAGTTCTGCTCATATCTTTATTTATCTTTTTTCTATGTTCTCAGGGTTTATTGTTTTGATCTTCTGATGTCAATTAAAACACTTGGTTATTCATTTTAATAAATATTTTACTTATAAAGATTTGAACTTTTGAAGATTCCAGCTTACTTGTAAGTTTCTAAGGGTCAGGTCCTCTCCATTGTTGCTGGCCTAAGGTTTAGTTCACCATATAGCAATGTATATATTGACCTATTTTCCCCTCGACTTTCTGTGATTCCCTACATCTCACCTTTCTTTGCAGACAAGCCATTTGAAATACCCTTAACTTATTTCACAGCCAATAAGTCATTGAAATAATGTGTATTTTTAGAGAAATCTTCTTATATAATTAGGCAGAAAATCTCACCTGCCATAGTTTTCAAAACAGCATAATTTCACTCTTCTCAATGCTTAATCTGTTGTATTACACAACCTTTGAGTATTTAGCTTTATCAATGACATGTCCTTTAAAAATGTTTTAGAGATCCTACCAGTCTTTGAAAACATCCTTGTTCCTTGTTTCAGTTCCAGTTTTATGTATATATTCTGCCTTGCACCTGATTATTCCAACAATTGATGGATGGCCTTGGGAATCTAATTTTGGTATTGATAGTCTTTACTGATTGTCACCCCTCGTAGCTGATTTTTTCATTATTGTGTACATTTAGATCATGAGCTCATGTTTAGCTAAACAGCTGACCTTGTAAGACGCTTACGTGTGAACGCTCGTAAGCTTCAGGAGAAAGTCGGCAAAATTTATATGTGTCCCTCCAATGAGTTGCCCACGAGGACACCGTTTTCTACAAGTGTTGGTCCAATACGCCCTCTAAAGGAAGGGGATTCTGACAGGGCTGATTGGCGGCCCCCGATCTGGGGCAGGGGCAGTGGGCAGCCTGTGGCCCGGTCTGGAGCCTCTTTGCATGTGTCCCTGGGACACATCTGCCTGCGAACTTCGGTCACCTGGCAGGAAGCTACGATGCCCAGACCTATGGTTAGCTGTGCAGCGAGGTGTACTGTGAGGACAGGTTCCACACACACTTCAAGTAAGAGGTCGGCCTGAGTGGAAAGGTGAGAGTTTGGGCAGCTGTGCAGACAAAGAAGGCACACTTTGGCCTGGGCCTAAATGCTTGTGACACCCCACTGGACCTGCCGAGCTCTGAGGGCCCTGCCCTGGGCCCCCTGCTCCCCTGCCCTTTGTTCAGTCACAGCAGAGATGGCCACACCCACTCCTTCAGTGAGGGCAGAGTTCCAACCACCCTCAGCCCCGCCCCCTCTCCACAGGTTACCATGGACTACAGAGGCTGCATCCTGAGGCCAGGGCGTTCCGAGAATGCCAAGGGCAGACATGATGACCTTAAATGATTTCCTCTTGTGTCAGGTTTGGTAAACTTTAGGAGCTAGGAAATGGTCCACTTTACAGAAATGTTCAAATTTACTGGCATTTCTTATATTCTCTGCTATAACATTGTCCTGATTCTTTCTGTATATTCTTTACTTATGTTTTTGTTTTCCTTAATCAAAGTGTGTCTTTTCAATATTTTCAAAGAAGATTCTTTGGACTTACTAAATCACCTGAATTTTATACGTTTTCTGTTGTATTAAGTTCTGCTCATATCTTTATTTATCTTTTTTCTATGTTCTCAGGGTTTATTGTTTTGATCTTCTGATGTCAATTAAAACACTTGGTTATTCATTTTAATAAATATTTTACTTATAAAGATTTGAACTTTTGAAGATTCCAGCTTACTTGTAAGTTTCTAAGGGTCAGGTCCTCTCCATTGTTGCTGGCCTCAGGTTTAGTTCACCATATAGCAATGAATATATTGACCTATTTTCCCCTCGACTTTCTGTGATTCCCTACATCTCAACTTTCTTTGCAGACAAGCCATTTGAAATACCCTTAACCTATTTCACAGCCAATAAGTCATTGAAATAATGTGTATTTTTAGAGAAATCTTCTTATATAATTAGGCAGAAAATCTCACCTGCCATAGTTTTCAAAACAGCATAATTTCACTCTTCTCAATGCTTAATCTGTTGTATTACACAACCTTTGAGTATTTAGCTTTATCAATGACATGTCCTTTAAAAATGTTTTAGAGATCCTACCAGTCTTTGAAAACATCCTTGTTCCTTGTTTCAGTTCCAGTTTTATGTATATATTCTGCCTTGCACCTGATTATTCCAACAATTGATGGATGGCCTTGGGAATCTAATTCTGGTATTGATAGTCTTTACTGATTGTCTCCCCTCGTAGCTGATTTCTTCATTATTGTGTAAATTTAGATCATGAGCTCATGCTTAGCTAAACAGCTGACCTTGTAAGACGCTTAGGTGTGAACGCTCGTAAGCTTCCGCAGAAAGACGGCAAAGATTTATTGGTGTCCCTCCAATGAGTTGCCCACGAGGACACCGTTTTCTACAAGTGTTGGTCCAATACTCCCTGTAGAGGAAGGGGACTCCGACAGGGCTGATTGGCGGCCCCCGATCTGGGGCAGGGGCAGTGGGCAGCCTGTGGCCCGGGCTGGAGCCTCTTTGCATGTGTCCCTGGGACACATCTGCCTGCGAACTTCAGTCACCTGGCAGGAAACTACGATGCCCAGAACTATGGTTAGCTGTGCAGCGAGGTGTACTGTGAGGACAGGTTCCACACACACTTCAAGTAAGAGGTCGGCCTGAGTGGAAAGGTGAGAGTTTGGGCAGCTGTGCAGACAAAGAAGGCACACTTTGGCCTGGGCCTAAATGCTTGTGACACCCCACTGGACCTGCCGTGCTCTGAGGGCCCTGCCCTGGGCCCCCTGCTCCCCTGCCCTTTGTTCAGTCACAGCAGAGATGGCCACACCCACTCCTTCAGTGAGGGCAGAATTCCAACCACCCTCAGCCCCGCCCCCTCTCCACAGGTTACCATGGACTACAGAGGCTGCATCCTGAGGCCAGGGCGTTCCGACAATGCCAAGGGCAGACATGATGACCTTAAATGATTTCCTCTTGTGTCAGGTTTGGTAAACTTTAGGAGCTAGGAAATGGTCCACTTTACAGAAATGTTCAAATTTACTGGCATTTCTTATATTCTCTGCTATAACATTGTCCTGATTCTTTCTGTATATTCTATACTTATGTTTTTGTTTTCCTTAATCAAAGTGTGTCTTTTCAATCTTTTCAAAGAAGATTCTTTGGACTTACTAAATCACCTGAATTTTATACGTTTTCTGTTGTATTAAGTTCTGCTCATATCTTTATTTATCTTTTTTCTATGTTCTCAGGGTTTATTGTTTTGATCTTCTGATGTCAATTAAAACACTTGGTTATTCATTTTAATAAATATTTTACTTATAAAGATTTGAACTTTTGAAGATTCCAGCTTACTTGTAAGTTTCTAAGGGTCAGGTCCTCTCCATTGTTGCTGGCCTAAGGTTTAGTTCACCATATAGCAATGTATATATTGACCTATTTTCCCCTCGACTTTCTGTGATTCCCTACATCTCACCTTTCTTTGCAGACAAGCCATTTGAAATACCCTTAACTTAGTTCACAGCCAATAAGTCATTGAAATAATGTGTATTTTTAGAGAAATCTTCTTCTATAATTGGGCAGAAAATCTCACCTGCCATAGTTTTCAAAACAGCATAATTTCACTCTTCTCAATGCTTAATCTGTTGTATTACACAACCTTTGAGTATTTAGCTTTATCAATGACATGTCCTTTAAAAATGTTTTAGAGATCCTACCAGTCTTTGAAAACATCCTTGTTCCTTGTTTCAGTTCCAGTTTTATGTATATATTCTGCCTTGCACCTGATTATTCCAACAATTGATGGATGGCCTTGGGAATCTAATTCTGGTATTGATAGTCTTTACTGATTGTCTCCCCTCGTAGCTGATTTCTTCATTATTGTGTAAATTTAGATCATGAGCTCATGTTTAGCTAAACAGCTGACCTTGTAAGACGCTTAGGTGTGAACGCTCGTAAGCTTCAGGAGAAAGTCGCCAAAATTTATTTGTGTCCCTCCAATGAGTTGCCCACGAGGACACCGTTTTCTACAAGTGTTGGTCCAATACGCCCTCTAAAGGAAGGGGATTCCGACAGGGCTGATTGGCGGCCCCCGATCTGGGGCAGGGGCAGTGGGCAGCCTGTGGCCCTGTCTGGAGCCTCTTTGCATGTGTCCCTGGGACACATCTGCCTGCGAACTTCGGTCACCTGGCAGGAAGCTACGATGCCCAGACCTATGGTTAGCTGTGCAGCGAGGTGTACTGTGAGGACAGGTTCCACACACACTTCAAGTAAGAGGTCGGCCTGAGTGGAAAGGTGAGAGTTTGGGCAGCTGTGCAGACAAAGAAGGCACACTTTGGCCTGGGCCTAAATGCTTGTGACACCCCACTGGACCTGCCGTGCTCTGAGGGCCCTGCCCTGGGCCCCCTGCTCCCCTGCCCTTTGTTCAGTCACAGCAGAGATGGCCACACCCACTCCTTCAGTGAGGGCAGAGTTCCAACCACCCTCAGCCCCGCCCCCTCTCCACAGGTTACCATGGACTACAGAGGCTGCATCCTGAGGCCAGGGCGTTCCGACAATGCCAAGGGCAGACATGATGACCTTAAATGATTTCCTCTTGTGTCAGGTTTGGTAAACTTTAGGAGCTAGGAAATGGTCCACTTTACAGAAATGTTCAAATTTACTGGCATTTCTTATATTCTCTGCTATAACTTTGTCCTGATTCTTTCTGTATATTCTATACTTATGTTTTTGTTTTCCTTAATCAAAGTGTGTCTTTTCAATCTTTTCAAAGAAGATTCTTTGGACTTACTAAATCACCTGAATTTTATACGTTTTCTGTTGTATTAAGTTCTGCTCATATCTTTATTTATCTTTTTTCTATGTTCTCAGGGTTTATTGTTTTGATCTTCTGATGTCAATTAAAACACTTGGTTATTCATTTTAATAAATATTTTACTTATAAAGATTTGAACTTTTGAAGATTCCAGCTTACTTGTAAGTTTCTAAGGGTCAGGTCCTCTCCATTGTTGCTGGCCTAAGGTTTAGTTCACCATATAGCAATGTATATATTGACCTATTTTCCCCTCGACTTTCTGTGATTCCCTACATCTCACCTTTCTTTGCAGACAAGCCATTTGAAATACCCTTAACTTATTTCACAGCCAATAAGTCATTGAAATAATGTGTATTTTTAGAGAAATCTTCTTATATAATTAGGCAGAAAATCTCACCTGCCATAGTTTTCAAAACAGCATAATTTCACTCTTCTCAATGCTTAATCTGTTGTATTACACAACCTTTGAGTATTTAGCTTTATCAATGACATGTCCTTTAAAAATGTTTTAGAGATCCTACCAGTCTTTGAAAACATCCTTGTTCCTTGTTTCAGTTCCAGTTTTATGTATATATTCTGCCTTGCACCTGATTATTCCAACAATTGATGGATGGCCTTGGGAATCTAATTTTGGTATTGATAGTCTTTACTGATTGTCACCCCTCGTAGCTGATTTTTTCATTATTGTGTACATTTAGATCATGAGCTCATGTTTAGCTAAACAGCTGACCTTGTAAGACACTTACGTGTGAACGCTCGTAAGCTTCAGGAGAAAGTCGGCAAAATTTATATGTGTCCCTCCAATGAGTTGCCCACGAGGACACCGTTTTCTACAAGTGTTGGTCCAATACGCCCTCTAAAGGAAGGGGATTCTGACAGGGCTGATTGGCGGCCCCCGATCTGGGGCAGGGGCAGTGGGCAGCCTGTGGCCCGGTCTGGAGCCTCTTTGCATGTGTCCCTGGGACACATCTGCCTGCGAACTTCGGTCACCTGGCAGGAAGCTACGATGCCCAGACCTATGGTTAGCTGTGCAGCGAGGTGTACTGTGAGGACAGGTTCCACACACACTTCAAGTAAGAGGTCGGCCTGAGTGGAAAGGTGAGAGTTTGGGCAGCTGTGCAGACAAAGAAGGCACACTTTGGCCTGGGCCTAAATGCTTGTGACACCCCACTGGACCTGCCGTGCTCTGAGGGCCCTGCCCTGGGCCCCCTGCTCCCCTGCCCTTTGTTCAGTCACAGCAGAGATGGCCACACCCACTCCTTCAGTGAGGGCAGAGTTCCAACCACCCTCAGCCCCGCCCCCTCTCCACAGGTTACCATGGACTACAGAGGCTGCATCCTGAGGCCAGGGCGTTCCGAGAATGCCAAGGGCAGACATGATGACCTTAAATGATTTCCTCTTGTGTCAGGTTTGGTAAACTTTAGGAGCTAGGAAATGGTCCACTTTACAGAAATGTTCAAATTTACTGGCATTTCTTATATTCTCTGCTATAACATTGTCCTGATTCTTTCTGTATATTCTTTACTTATGTTTTTGTTTTCCTTAATCAAAGTGTGTCTTTTCAATATTTTCAAAGAAGATTCTTTGGACTTACTAAATCACCTGAATTTTATACGTTTTCTGTTGTATTAAGTTCTGCTCATATCTTTATTTATCTTTTTTCTATGTTCTCAGGGTTTATTGTTTTGATCTTCTGATGTCAATTAAAACACTTGGTTATTCATTTTAATAAATATTTTACTTATAAAGATTTGAACTTTTGAAGATTCCAGCTTACTTGTAAGTTTCTAAGGGTCAGGTCCTCTCCATTGTTGCTGGCCTCAGGTTTAGTTCACCATATAGCAATGAATATATTGACCTATTTTCCCCTCGACTTTCTGTGATTCCCTACATCTCAACTTTCTTTGCAGACAAGCCATTTGAAATACCCTTAACCTATTTCACAGCCAATAAGTCATTGAAATAATGTGTATTTTTAGAGAAATCTTCTTATATAATTAGGCAGAAAATCTCACCTGCCATAGTTTTCAAAACAGCATAATTTCACTCTTCTCAATGCTTAATCTGTTGTATTACACAACCTTTGAGTATTTAGCTTTATCAATGACATGTCCTTTAAAAATGTTTTAGAGATCCTACCAGTCTTTGAAAACATCCTTGTTCCTTGTTTCAGTTCCAGTTTTATGTATATATTCTGCCTTGCACCTGATTATTCCAACAATTGATGGATGGCCTTGGGAATCTAATTCTGGTATTGATAGTCTTTACTGATTGTCTCCCCTCGTAGCTGATTTCTTCATTATTGTGTAAATTTAGATCATGAGCTCATGCTTAGCTAAACAGCTGACCTTGTAAGACGCTTAGGTGTGAACGCTCGTAAGCTTCCGCAGAAAGACGGCAAAGATTTATTGGTGTCCCTCCAATGAGTTGCCCACGAGGACACCGTTTTCTACAAGTGTTGGTCCAATACTCCCTGTAGAGGAAGGGGACTCCGACAGGGCTGATTGGCGGCCCCCGATCTGGGGCAGGGGCAGTGGGCAGCCTGTGGCCCGGGCTGGAGCCTCTTTGCATGTGTCCCTGGGACACATCTGCCTGCGAACTTCAGTCACCTGGCAGGAAACTACGATGCCCAGAACTATGGTTAGCTGTGCAGCGAGGTGTACTGTGAGGACAGGTTCCACACACACTTCAAGTAAGAGGTCGGCCTGAGTGGAAAGGTGAGAGTTTGGGCAGCTGTGCAGACAAAGAAGGCACACTTTGGCCTGGGCCTAAATGCTTGTGACACCCCACTGGACCTGCCGTGCTCTGAGGGCCCTGCCCTGGGCCCCCTGCTCCCCTGCCCTTTGTTCAGTCACAGCAGAGATGGCCACACCCACTCCTTCAGTGAGGGCAGAATTCCAACCACCCTCAGCCCCGCCCCCTCTCCACAGGTTACCATGGACTACAGAGGCTGCATCCTGAGGCCAGGGCGTTCCGACAATGCCAAGGGCAGACATGATGACCTTAAATGATTTCCTCTTGTGTCAGGTTTGGTAAACTTTAGGAGCTAGGAAATGGTCCACTTTACAGAAATGTTCAAATTTACTGGCATTTCTTATATTCTCTGCTATAACATTGTCCTGATTCTTTCTGTATATTCTATACTTATGTTTTTGTTTTCCTTAATCAAAGTGTGTCTTTTCAATCTTTTCAAAGAAGATTCTTTGGACTTACTAAATCACCTGAATTTTATACGTTTTCTGTTGTATTAAGTTCTGCTCATATCTTTATTTATCTTTTTTCTATGTTCTCAGGGTTTATTGTTTTGATCTTCTGATGTCAATTAAAACACTTGGTTATTCATTTTAATAAATATTTTACTTATAAAGATTTGAACTTTTGAAGATTCCAGCTTACTTGTAAGTTTCTAAGGGTCAGGTCCTCTCCATTGTTGCTGGCCTAAGGTTTAGTTCACCATATAGCAATGTATATATTGACCTATTTTCCCCTCGACTTTCTGTGATTCCCTACATCTCACCTTTCTTTGCAGACAAGCCATTTGAAATACCCTTAACTTAGTTCACAGCCAATAAGTCATTGAAATAATGTGTATTTTTAGAGAAATCTTCTTCTATAATTGGGCAGAAAATCTCACCTGCCATAGTTTTCAAAACAGCATAATTTCACTCTTCTCAATGCTTAATCTGTTGTATTACACAACCTTTGAGTATTTAGCTTTATCAATGACATGTCCTTTAAAAATGTTTTAGAGATCCTACCAGTCTTTGAAAACATCCTTGTTCCTTGTTTCAGTTCCAGTTTTATGTATATATTCTGCCTTGCACCTGATTATTCCAACAATTGATGGATGGCCTTGGGAATCTAATTCTGGTATTGATAGTCTTTACTGATTGTCTCCCCTCGTAGCTGATTTCTTCATTATTGTGTAAATTTAGATCATGAGCTCATGTTTAGCTAAACAGCTGACCTTGTAAGACGCTTAGGTGTGAACGCTCGTAAGCTTCAGGAGAAAGTCGCCAAAATTTATTTGTGTCCCTCCAATGAGTTGCCCACGAGGACACCGTTTTCTACAAGTGTTGGTCCAATACGCCCTCTAAAGGAAGGGGATTCCGACAGGGCTGATTGGCGGCCCCCGATCTGGGGCAGGGGCAGTGGGCAGCCTGTGGCCCTGTCTGGAGCCTCTTTGCATGTGTCCCTGGGACACATCTGCCTGCGAACTTCGGTCACCTGGCAGGAAGCTACGATGCCCAGACCTATGGTTAGCTGTGCAGCGAGGTGTACTGTGAGGACAGGTTCCACACACACTTCAAGTAAGAGGTCGGCCTGAGTGGAAAGGTGAGAGTTTGGGCAGCTGTGCAGACAAAGAAGGCACACTTTGGCCTGGGCCTAAATGCTTGTGACACCCCACTGGACCTGCCGTGCTCTGAGGGCCCTGCCCTGGGCCCCCTGCTCCCCTGCCCTTTGTTCAGTCACAGCAGAGATGGCCACACCCACTCCTTCAGTGAGGGCAGAGTTCCAACCACCCTCAGCCCCGCCCCCTCTCCACAGGTTACCATGGACTACAGAGGCTGCATCCTGAGGCCAGGGCGTTCCGACAATGCCAAGGGCAGACATGATGACCTTAAATGATTTCCTCTTGTGTCAGGTTTGGTAAACTTTAGGAGCTAGGAAATGGTCCACTTTACAGAAATGTTCAAATTTACTGGCATTTCTTATATTCTCTGCTATAACTTTGTCCTGATTCTTTCTGTATATTCTATACTTATGTTTTTGTTTTCCTTAATCAAAGTGTGTCTTTTCAATCTTTTCAAAGAAGATTCTTTGGACTTACTAAATCACCTGAATTTTATACGTTTTCTGTTGTATTAAGTTCTGCTCATATCTTTATTTATCTTTTTTCTATGTTCTCAGGGTTTATTGTTTTGATCTTCTGATGTCAATTAAAACACTTGGTTATTCATTTTAATAAATATTTTACTTATAAAGATTTGAACTTTTGAAGATTCCAGCTTACTTGTAAGTTTCTAAGGGTCAGGTCCTCTCCATTGTTGCTGGCCTAATGTTTAGTTCACCATATAGCAATGTATATATTGACCTATTTTCCCCTCGACTTTCTGTGATTCCCTACATCTCACCTTTCTTTGCAGACAAGCCATTTGAAATACCCTTAACTTATTTCACAGCCAATAAGTCATTGAAATAATGTGTATTTTTAGAGAAATCTTCTTATATAATTAGGCAGAAAATCTCACCTGCCATAGTTTTCAAAACAGCATAATTTCACTCTTCTCAATGCTTAATCTGTTGTATTATACAACCTTTGAGTATTTAGCTTTATCAATGACATGTACTTTAAAAATGTTTTAGAGATCCTAACAGTCTTTGAAAACATCCTTGTTCCTTGTTTCAGTTCCAGTTTTATGTATATATTCTGCCTTGCACCTGATTATTCCAACAATTGATGGATGGCCTTGGGAATCTAATTCTGGTATTGATAGTCTTTACTGATTGTCTCCCCTCGTAGCTGATTTCTTCATTATTGTGTAAATTTATTTTTTTTTCTTTTTTTTTTTGCTGTATGCAGGCCTCTCACTGTTGTGGCCTCTCCCGTTGCGGAGCACAGGCTCCGGATGCGCAGGCCCAGCGGCCATGGCTCACGGGCCCAGCCGCTCCGCGGCATATGGGATCCTCCCAGACCGGGGCACGAACCCGTATCCCCTGCATCGGCAGGCGGACTCTCAACAACTGCGCCACCAGGGAGGCCCTATTGTGTAAATTTAGATCATGAGCTCATGTTTAGCTAAACAGCTGGCCTTGTATGACGCTTAGGTGTGAACGCTCGTAAGCTTCAGCAAAAAGTCGGCAAAGATTTATTTGTGTCCCTCCAATGAGTTGCCCACGAGGACAACGTTTTCTACAAGTGTTGGTCCAATACTCCCTCTAGAGGCAGGGGACTCCGACAGGGCTGATTGGCAGCCCCCGATCTGGGGCAGGGGCAGTGGGCAGCCTGTTGCCCGGGCAGCAGCCTCTCTGCATGTGTCCCTGGGACCCACCTTCCTGCGAACTTCGGTCACCTGGCAGGAAGCTACAATGCCCAGACCTATGGTTAGCTGTGCAGCGAGGTGTACTGTGAGGACAGGTTCCACACACACTTCAAGTAAGATGTCGGCCTGAGTGGAAAGTTGAGAGTTTGGGCAGCTGTGCAGAAAAAGAAGGTGCCCTTTGACCTGGGCCTAAATGCTTGTGACACCCCACTGGACCTGCCGGGCTCTGAGGGCCAAGCCCTGGACCCCCTGCTCCCCTGCCCTTTGTTCAGTCACAGCAGAGATGGCCACACCCACTCCTTCAGTGAGGGCAGAGTTCCAACCACCCACAGGCCCGCCCCCTCTCCGCAGGTTACCATGGACTACAGAGGCTGCATCCTGAGGCCAGGGCATTCCGAGAATGCCAAGGGCAGACATGATGACCTTAAATGATGTCCTCTTGTGTCAGGTTTGGTAAACTTTAGGAGCTAGGAAATGGTCCACTTTACAGAAATGTTCAAATTTACTGGCATTTCATATATTCTCTGCTATAACATTGTCCTGATTCTTTCTGTATATTCTTTACTTATGTTTTTGTTTTCCTTAATCAAATTGTGTCTTTTCAATCTTTTCAAAGAAGATTCTTTGGACTTACTAAATCACCTCAATTTTATACGTTTTCTGTTGTATTAAGTTCTGCTCATATCTTTATTTGTCTTTTTTCTATGTTCTCAGGGTTTATTGTTTTGATCTTCTGATGTCAATTAAAACACATGGTTATTCATTTTAATAAATATTTTACTTATAAAGATTTGAACTTTTGAAGATTCCAGCTTACTTGTAAGTTTCTAAGGGTCAGGTCCTCTCCATTGTTGCTGGCCTAAGGTTTAGTTCACCATATAGCAATGTATATATTGACCTATTTTCCCCTCGACTTTCTGTGATTCCCTACATCTCACCTTTCTTTGCAGACAAGCCATTTGAAATACCCTTAACTTATTTCACAGCCAATAAGTCATTGAAATAATGTGTATTTTTTAGGGAAATCTTCTTATATAATTAGGCAGAAAAATTCACCTGCCATAGTTTTCAAAACAGCATAATTTCACTCTTCTCAATGCTTAATCTGTTGTATTACACAACCTTTGAGTATTTAGCTTTATCAATGACATGTACTTTAAAAATGTTTTAGAGATCCTACCAGTCTTTGAAAACATCCTTGTTCCTTGTTTCAGTTCCAGTTTTATGTATATTTTCTGCCTTGCACCTGATTATTCCAACAATTGATGGATGGCCTTGGGAATCTAATTCTGGTATTGATAGTTTTTGCTGATTGTCTCCCCTTGTAGCTGATTTCTTCATTATTGTGTAAATTTAGATCATGAGCTCATGTTTAGCTAAACAGCTGACCTTGTAAGACGCTTAGGTGTGAACGCTCGTAAGCTTCCGCAGAAAGACGGCAAAGATTTATTTGTGTCCCTCCAATGAGTTGCCCACAAGGACACCGTTTTCTACAAGTGTTGGTCCAATACTCCCTCTAGAGGAAGGGGACTCTGACAGGGCTGATTGGCGGCCACCGATCTGGGGCAGGGGCAGTGTGCAGCCTGTGGCCCGGGCTGGAGCCTCTTTGCATGTGTACCTGGGACACATCTGCCTGCGAACTTCGGTCACCTGGCAGAAAGCTACGATGCCCAGACCTATGGTTAGCTGTGCAGCGAGGTGTACTGTGAGGACAGGTTCCACACACACTTCAAGTAAGAGGTCGGCCTGAGTGGAAAGGTGAGAGTTTGGGCAGCTGTGCAGACAAAGAAGGCGCCCTTTGGCCTGGGCCTAAATGCTTGTGACACCCCACTGGACCTGCCGTGCTCTGAGGGCCCTGCCCTGGGCCCCCTGCTCCCCTGCCCTTTGTTCAGTCACAGCAGAGATGGCCACACCCACTCCTTCAGTGAGGCCAGAGTTCCAACCACCCTCAGCCCCGCCCCCTCTCCGCAGGTTACCATGGCCTACAGAGGCTGCATCCTGAGGCCAGGGCGTTCCGACAATGCCAAGGGCAGACATGATGACCTTAAATGATTTCCTCTTGTGTCAGGTTTGGTAAACTTTAGGAGCTAGGGAATGGTCCACTTTACAGAAATGTTCAAATTTACTGGCATTTCATATATTCTCTGCTATAACATTGTCCTGATTCTTTCTGTATATTCTTTACTTATGTTTTTGTTTTCCTTAATCAAATTGTGTCTTTTCAATCTTTTCAAAGAAGATTCTTTGGACTTACTAAATCACCTCAATTTTATACGTTTTCTATTGTATTAAGTTCTGCTCATATCTTTATTTATCTTTTTTCTATGTTCTCAGGGTTTATTGTTTTGATCTTCTGATGTCAATTCAAACACTTGGTTATTCATTTTAATAAATATTTTACTTATAAAGATTTGAACTTTTGAAGATTCCAGCTTACTTGTAAGTTTCTAAGGGTCAGGTCCTCTCCATTGTTGCTGGCCTAAGGTTTAGTTCACCATATAGCAATGTATATATTGACCTATTTTCCCCTCGACTTTCTGTGATTCCCTACATCTCACCTTTCTTTGCAGACAAGCCATTTGAAATACCCTTAAATTATTTCACAGCCAATAAGTCATTGAAATAATGTGTATTTTTAGAGAAATCTTCTTATATAATTAGGCAGAAAATCTCACCTGCCATAGTTTTCAAAACAGCATAATTTCACTCTTCTCAATTCTTAATCTGTTGTATTATACAACCTTTGAGTATTTAGCTTTATCAATGACATGTCCTTTAAAAATGTTTTAGAGATCCTACCAGTCTTTGAAAACATCCTTGTTCCTTGTTTCAGTTCCAGTTTTATGTATATATTCTGCCTTGCACCTGATTATTCCAACAATTGATGGATGGCCTTGGGAATCTAATTCTGGTATTGATAGTCTTTACTGATTGTCTCCCCTCGTAGCTGATTTCTTCATTATTGTGTAAATTTATTTTTTTTTCTTTTTTTTTTTGCTGTATGCGGGCCTCTCACTGTTGTGGCCTCTCCCGTTGCGGAGCACAGGCTCCGGATGCGCAGGCCCAGCTGCCATGGCTCACGGGCCCAGCCGCTCCGCGGCATATGGGATCCTCCCAGACCGGGGCACGAACCCGTATCCCCTGCATCGGCAGGCGGACTCTCAACCACTGCGCCACCAGGGAGGCCCTATTGTGTAAATTTAGATCATGAGCTCATGTTTAGCTAAACAGCTGGCCTTGTAAGACGCTTAGGTGTGAACGCTCGTAAGCTTCAGCAAAAAGTCGGCAAAGATTTATTTGTGTCCCTCCAATGAGTTGCCCACGAGGACAACGTTTTCTACAAGTGTTGGTCCAATACTCCCTCTAGAGGCAGGGGACTCCGACAGGGCTGATCGGCAGCCCCCGATCTGGGGCAGGGGCAGTGGGCAGCCTGTTGCCCGGGCAGCAGCCTCTCTGCATGTGTCCCTGGTACCCACCTTCCTGCGAACTTCGGTCACCTGGCAGGAAGCTACAATGCCCAGACCTATGGTTAGCTGTGCAGCGAGGTGTACTGTGAGGACAGGTTCCACACACACTTCAAGTAAGATGTCGGCCTGAGTGGAAAGTTGAGAGTTTGGGCAGCTGTGCAGAAAAAGAAGGCGCCCTTTGACCTGGGCCTAAATGCTTGTGACACCCCACAGGACCTGCCGGGCTCTGAGGGCCAAGCCCTGGACCCCCTGCTCCCCTGCCCTTTGTTCAGTCACAGCAGAGATGGCCACACCCACTCCTTCAGTGAGGGCAGAGTTCCAACCACCCTCAGGCCCGCCCCCTCTCCGCAGGTTACCATGGACTACAGAGGCTGCATCCTGAGGCCAGGGCATTCCGAGAATGCCAAGGGCAGACATGATGACCTTAAATGATTTCCTCTTGTGTCAGGTTTGGTAAACTTTAGGAGCTAGGAAATGGTCCACTTTACAGAAATGTTCAAATTTACTGGCATTTCATATATTCTCTGCTATAACATTGTCCTGATTCTTTCTGTATATTCTTTACTTATGTTTTTGTTTTCCTTAATCAAATTGTGTCTTTTCAATCTTTTCAAAGAAGATTCTTTGGACTTACTAAATCACCTCAATTTTATACGTTTTCTGTTGTATTAAGTTCTGCTCATATCTTTATTTATCTTTTTTCTATGTTCTCAGGGTTTATTGTTTTGATCTTCTGATGTCAATTAAAACACATGGTTATTCATTTTAATAAATATTTTACTTATAAAGATTTGAACTTTTGAAGATTCCAGCTTACTTGTAAGTTTCTAAGGGTCAGGTCCTCTCCATTGTTGCTGGCCTAAGGTTTAGTTCACCATATAGCAATGTATATATTGACCTATTTTCCCCTCGACTTTCTGTGATTCCCTACATCTCACCTTTCTTTGCAGACAAGCCATTTGAAATACCCTTAACTTATTTCACAGCCAATAAGTCATTGAAATAATGTGTATTTTTTAGGGAAATCTTCTTATATAATTAGGCAGAAAATCTCACCTGCCTTAGTTTTCAAAACAGCATAATTTCACTCTTCTCAATGCTTAATCTGTTGTATTACACAACCTTTGAGTATTTAGCTTTATCAATGACATGTACTTTAAAAATGTTTTAGAGATCCTACCAGTCTTTGAAAACATCCTTGTTCCTTGTTTCAGTTCCAGTTTTATGTATATTTTCTGCCTTGCACCTGATTATTCCAACAATTGATGGATGGCCTTGGGAATCTAATTCTGGTATTGATAGTTTTTGCTGATTGTCTCCCCTTGTAGCTGATTTCTTCATTATTGTGTAAATTTAGATCATGAGCTCATGTTTAGCTAAACAGCTGACCTTGTAAGACGCTTAGGTGTGAACGCTCGTAAGCTTCCGCAGAAAGACGGCAAAGATTTATTTGTGTCCCTCCAATGAGTTGCCCACAAGGACACCGTTTTCTACAAGTGTTGGTCCAATACTCCCTCTAGAGGAAGGGGACTCTGACAGGGCTGATTGGCGGCCACCGATCTGGGGCAGGGGCAGTGTGCAGCCTGTGGCCCGGGCTGGAGCCTCTTTGCATGTGTACCTGGGACACATCTGCCTGCGAACTTCGGTCACCTGGCAGAAAGCTACGATGCCCAGACCTATGGTTAGCTGTGCAGCGAGGTGTACTGTGAGGACAGGTTCCACACACACTTCAAGTAAGGGGTCGGCCTGAGTGGAAAGGTGAGAGTTTGGGCAGCTGTGCAGACAAAGAAGGCGCCCTTTGGCCTGGGCCTAAATGCTTGTGACACCCCACTGGACCTGCCGTGCTCTGAGGGCCCTGCCCTGGGCCCCCTGCTCCCCTGCCCTTTGTTCAGTCACAGCAGAGATGGCCACACCCACTCCTTCAGTGAGGGCAGAGTTCCAACCACCCTCAGCCCCGCCCCCTCTCCGCAGGTTACCATGGCCTACAGAGGCTGCATCCTGAGGCCAGGGCGTTCCGACAATGCCAAGGGCAGACATGATGACCTTAAATGATTTCCTCTTGTGTCAGGTTTGGTAAACTTTAGGAGCTAGGGAATGGTCCACTTTACAGAAATGTTCAAATTTACTGGCATTTCATATATTCTCTGCTATAACATTGTCCTGATTCTTTCTGTATATTCTTTACTTATGTTTTTGTTTTCCTTAATCAAATTGTGTCTTTTCAATCTTTTCAAAGAAGATTCTTTGGACTTACTAAATCACCTGAATTTTATACGTTTTCTGTTGTATTAAGTTCTGCTCATATCTTTATTTATCTTTTTTCTATGTTCTCAGGGTTTATTGTTTTGATCTTCTGATGTCAATTAAAACACTTGGTTATTCATTTTAATAAATATTTTACTTATAAAGATTTGAACTTTTGAAGATTCCAGCTTACTTGTAAATTTCTAAGGGTCAGGTCCTCTCCATTGTTGCTGGCCTAAGGTTTAGTTCACCATATAGCAATGAATATATTGACCTATTTTCCCCTCGACTTTCTGTGATTCCCTACATCTCACCTTTCTTTGCAGACAAGCCATTTGAAATACCCTTAACTTATTTCACAACCAATAAGTCATTGAAATAATGTGTATTTTTAGAGAAATCTTCTTATATAATTAGGCAGAAAATCTCACCTGCCATAGTTTTCAAAGCAGCATAATGTCACTCTTCTCAATGCTTAATCTGTTGTATTACACAACCTTTGAGTATTTAGCTTTATCAATGACATGTCCTTTAAAAATGTTTTAGAGATCCTACCAGTCTTTGAAAACATCCTTGTTCCTTGTTTCAGTTCCAGTTTTATGTATATATTCTGCCTTGCACCTGATTATTCCAACAATTGATGGATGGCCTTGGGAATCTAATTCTGGTATTGATAGTCTTTACTGATTGTCTCCCCTCGTAGCTGATTTCTTCATTATTGTGTAAATTTAGATCATGAGCTCATGTTTAGCTAAACAGCTGACCTTGTAAGACGCTTAGGTGTGAACGCTCGTAAGCTTCCGCAGAAAGACGACAAAGATTTATTGGTGTCCCTCCAATGAGTTGCCCAAGAGGACACCGTTTTCTACAAGTGTTGGTCCAATACTCCCTCTAGAGGAAGGGGACTCCGACAGGGCTGATTGGCGGCCCCCGATCTGGGGCAGGGGCATTGGGCAGCCTGTGGCCCGGGCTGGAGCCTCTTTGCAAGTGTCCCTGGGACACATCTGCCTGCGAACTTCGGTCACCTGGCAGGAAACTACGATGCCCAGAACTATGGTTAGCTGTGCAGCGAGGTGTACTGTGAGGACAGGTTCCACACATACTTCAAGTAAGAGGTCGGCCTGAGTGGAAAGGTGAGAGTTTGGGCAGCTGTGCAGACAAAGAAGGCACACTTTGGCCTGGGCCTAAATGCTTGTGACACCCCACTGGACCTGCCGTGCTCTGAGGGCCCTGCCCTGGGACCCCTGCTCCCCTTCCCTTTGTTCAGTCACAGCAGAGATGGCCACACCCACTCCTTCAGTGAGGGCAGAGTTCCAACCACCCTCAGCCCCGCCCCCTCTCCACAGGTTACCATGGACTACAGAGGCTGCATCCTGAGGCCAGGGCGTTCCGACAATGCCAAGGGCAGACATGATGACCTTAAATGATTTCCTCTTTTGTCAGGTTTGGTAAACTTTAGGAGCTAGGAAATGGTCCACTTTACAGAAATGTTCAAATTTACTGGCATTTCTTATATTCTCTGCTATAACATTGTCCTGATTCTTTCTGTATATTCTATACTTATGTTTTTGTTTTCCTTAATCAAAGTGTGTCTTTTCAATCTTTTCAAAGAAGATTCTTTGGACTTACTAAATCACCTGAATTTTATACGTTTTCTGTTGTATTAAGTTCTGCTCATATCTTTATTTATCTTTTTTCTATGTTCTCAGGGTTTATTGTTTTGATCTTCTGATGTCAATTAAAACACTTGGTTATTCATTTTAATAAATATTTTACTTATAAAGATTGGAACTTTTGAAGATTCCAGCTTACTTGTAAGTTTCTAAGGGTCAGGTCCTCTCCATTGTTGCTGCCCTAAGGTTTAGTTCACCATATAGCAATGTATATATTGACCTATTTTCCCCTCGACTTTCTGTGATTCCCTACATCTCACCTTTCTTTGCAGACAAGCCATTTGAAACACCCATAACTTATTTCACAGCCAATAAGTCATTGAAATAATGTGTATTTTTAGAGAAATCTTCTTATATAATTAGGCAGAAAATCTCACCTGCCATAGTTTTCAAAACAGCATAATTTCACTCTTCTCAATGCTTAATCTGTTGTATTACACAACCTTTGAGTATTTAGCTTTATCAATGACATGTACTTTAAAAATGTTTGAGAGATCCTACCAGTCTTTGAAAACATCCTTGTTCCTTGTTTCAGTTCCAGTTTTATGTATATATTCTGCCTTGCACCTGATTATTCCAACAATTGATGGATGGCCTTAGGAATCTAATTCTGGTATTGATAGTCTTTACTGATTGTCTCCCCTCGAAGCTGATTTCTTCATTATTGTGTAAATTTAGATCATGAGCTCATGTTTAGCTAAACAGCTGACCTTGTAAGACGCTTAGGTGTGAACGCTCGTAAGCTTCAGGAGAAAGTCGGCAAAATTTATTTGTGTCCCTCCAATGAGTTGCCCACGAGGACACCGTTTTCTACAAGTGTTGGTCCAATACGCCCTCTAAAGGAAGGGGATTCCGACAGGGCTGATTGACGGCCCCCGATCTGGGGCAGGGGCAGTGGGCAGCCTGTGGCCTGGTCTGGAGCCTCTTTGCATGTGTCCCTGGGACACATCTGCCTGCGAACTTCGGTCACCTGGCAGGAAGCTACGATGCCCATACCTATGGTTAGCTGTGCAGCGAGGTGTACTGTGAGGACAGGTTCCACACACACTTCAAGTAAGAGGTCGGCCTGAGTGGAAAGGTGAGAGTTTGGGCAGCTGTGCAGACAAAGAAGGCGCCCTTTGGCCTGGGCCTAAATGCTTGTGACACCCCACTGGACCTGCCGTGCTCTGAGGGCCCTGCCCTGGGCCCCCTGCTCCCCTGCCCTTTGTTCAGTCACAGCAGAGATGGCCACACCCACTCCTTCAGTGAGGGCAGAGTTCCAACCACCCTCAGCCCCGCCCCCTCTCCGCAGGTTACCATGGCCTACAGAGGCTGCATCCTGAGGCCAGGGCGTTCCGACAATGCCAAGGGCAGACATGATGACCTTAAATGATTTCCTCTTGTGTCAGGTTTGGTAAACTTTAGGAGCTAGGGAATGGTCCACTTTACAGAAATGTTCAAATTTACTGGCATTTCATATATTCTCTGCTATAACATTGTCCTGATTCTTTCTGTATATTCTTTACTTATGTTTTTGTTTTCCTTAATCAAATTGTGTCTTTTCAATCTTTTCAAAGAAGATTCTTTGGACTTACTAAATCACCTGAATTTTATACGTTTTCTGTTGTATTAAGTTCTGCTCATATCTTTATTTATCTTTTTTCTATGTTCTCAGGGTTTATTGTTTTGATCTTCTGATGTCAATTAAAACACTTGGTTATTCATTTTAATAAATATTTTACTTATAAAGATTTGAACTTTTGAAGATTCCAGCTTACTTGTAAATTTCTAAGGGTCAGGTCCTCTCCATTGTTGCTGGCCTAAGGTTTAGTTCACCATATAGCAATGAATATATTGACCTATTTTCCCCTCGACTTTCTGTGATTCCCTACATCTCACCTTTCTTTGCAGACAAGCCATTTGAAATACCCTTAACTTATTTCACAACCAATAAGTCATTGAAATAATGTGTATTTTTAGAGAAATCTTCTTATATAATTAGGCAGAAAATCTCACCTGCCATAGTTTTCAAAGCAGCATAATGTCACTCTTCTCAATGCTTAATCTGTTGTATTACACAACCTTTGAGTATTTAGCTTTATCAATGACATGTCCTTTAAAAATGTTTTAGAGATCCTACCAGTCTTTGAAAACATCCTTGTTCCTTGTTTCAGTTCCAGTTTTATGTATATATTCTGCCTTGCACCTGATTATTCCAACAATTGATGGATGGCCTTGGGAATCTAATTCTGGTATTGATAGTCTTTACTGATTGTCTCCCCTCGTAGCTGATTTCTTCATTATTGTGTAAATTTAGATCATGAGCTCATGTTTAGCTAAACAGCTGACCTTGTAAGACGCTTAGGTGTGAACGCTCGTAAGCTTCCGCAGAAAGACGACAAAGATTTATTGGTGTCCCTCCAATGAGTTGCCCAAGAGGACACCGTTTTCTACAAGTGTTGGTCCAATACTCCCTCTAGAGGAAGGGGACTCCGACAGGGCTGATTGGCGGCCCCCGATCTGGGGCAGGGGCATTGGGCAGCCTGTGGCCCGGGCTGGAGCCTCTTTGCAAGTGTCCCTGGGACACATCTGCCTGCGAACTTCGGTCACCTGGCAGGAAACTACGATGCCCAGAACTATGGTTAGCTGTGCAGCGAGGTGTACTGTGAGGACAGGTTCCACACATACTTCAAGTAAGAGGTCGGCCTGAGTGGAAAGGTGAGAGTTTGGGCAGCTGTGCAGACAAAGAAGGCACACTTTGGCCTGGGCCTAAATGCTTGTGACACCCCACTGGACCTGCCGTGCTCTGAGGGCCCTGCCCTGGGACCCCTGCTCCCCTTCCCTTTGTTCAGTCACAGCAGAGATGGCCACACCCACTCCTTCAGTGAGGGCAGAGTTCCAACCACCCTCAGCCCCGCCCCCTCTCCACAGGTTACCATGGACTACAGAGGCTGCATCCTGAGGCCAGGGCGTTCCGACAATGCCAAGGGCAGACATGATGACCTTAAATGATTTCCTCTTTTGTCAGGTTTGGTAAACTTTAGGAGCTAGGAAATGGTCCACTTTACAGAAATGTTCAAATTTACTGGCATTTCTTATATTCTCTGCTATAACATTGTCCTGATTCTTTCTGTATATTCTATACTTATGTTTTTGTTTTCCTTAATCAAAGTGTGTCTTTTCAATCTTTTCAAAGAAGATTCTTTGGACTTACTAAATCACCTGAATTTTATACGTTTTCTGTTGTATTAAGTTCTGCTCATATCTTTATTTATCTTTTTTCTATGTTCTCAGGGTTTATTGTTTTGATCTTCTGATGTCAATTAAAACACTTGGTTATTCATTTTAATAAATATTTTACTTATAAAGATTGGAACTTTTGAAGATTCCAGCTTACTTGTAAGTTTCTAAGGGTCAGGTCCTCTCCATTGTTGCTGGCCTAAGGTTTAGTTCACCATATAGCAATGTATATATTGACCTATTTTCCCCTCGACTTTCTGTGATTCCCTACATCTCACCTTTCTTTGCAGACAAGCCATTTGAAACACCCATAACTTATTTCACAGCCAATAAGTCATTGAAATAATGTGTATTTTTAGAGAAATCTTCTTATATAATTAGGCAGAAAATCTCACCTGCCATAGTTTTCAAAACAGCATAATTTCACTCTTCTCAATGCTTAATCTGTTGTATTACACAACCTTTGAGTATTTAGCTTTATCAATGACATGTACTTTAAAAATGTTTGAGAGATCCTACCAGTCTTTGAAAACATCCTTGTTCCTTGTTTCAGTTCCAGTTTTATGTATATATTCTGCCTTGCACCTGATTATTCCAACAATTGATGGATGGCCTTAGGAATCTAATTCTGGTATTGATAGTCTTTACTGATTGTCTCCCCTCGAAGCTGATTTCTTCATTATTGTGTAAATTTAGATCATGAGCTCATGTTTAGCTAAACAGCTGACCTTGTAAGACGCTTAGGTGTGAACGCTCGTAAGCTTCAGGAGAAAGTCGGCAAAATTTATTTGTGTCCCTCCAATGAGTTGCCCACGAGGACACCGTTTTCTACAAGTGTTGGTCCAATACGCCCTCTAAAGGAAGGGGATTCCGACAGGGCTGATTGACGGCCCCCGATCTGGGGCAGGGGCAGTGGGCAGCCTGTGGCCTGGTCTGGAGCCTCTTTGCATGTGTCCCTGGGACACATCTGCCTGCGAACTTCGGTCACCTGGCAGGAAGCTACGATGCCCATACCTATGGTTAGCTGTGCAGCGAGGTGTACTGTGAGGACAGGTTCCACACACACTTCAAGTAAGAGGTCGGCCTGAGTGGAAAGGTGAGAGTTTGGGCAGCTGTGCAGACAAAGAAGGCACACTTTGGCCTGGGCCTAAATGCTTGTGACACCCCACTGGACCTGCCGTGCTCTGAGGGCCCTGCCCTGGGCCCCCTGCTCCCCTGCCCTTTGTTCAGTCACAGCAGAGATGGCCACACCCACTCCTTCAGTGAGGGCAGAGTTCCAACCACCCTCAGCCCCGCCCCCTCTCCACAGGTTACCATGGACTACAGAGGCTGCATCCTGAGGCCAGGGCGTTCCGACAATGCCAAGGGCAGACATGATGACCTTAAATGATTTCCTCTTGTGTCAGGTTTGGTAAACTTTAGGAGCTAGGAAATGGTCCACTTTACAGAAATGTTCAAATTTACTGGCATTTCATATATTCTCTGCTATAACATTGTCCTGATTCTTTCTGTATATTCTATACTTATGTTTTTGTTTTCCTTAATCAAAGTGTGTCTTTTCAATCTTTTCAAAGAAGATTCTTTGGACTTACTAAGTCACCTGAATTTTATACGTTTTCTGTTGTATTAAGTTCTGCTCATATCTTTATTTATCTTTTTTCTATGTTCTCAGGGTTTATTGTTTTGATCTTCTGATGTCAATTAAAACACTTGGTTATTCATTTTAATAAATATTTTACTTATAAAGATTTGAACTTTTGAAGATTCCAGCTTACTTGTAAGTTTCTAAGGGTCAGGTCCTCTCCATTGTTGCTGGCCTAAGGTTTAGTTCACCATATAGCAATGTATATTTTGACCTATTTTCCCCTCGACTTTCTGTGATTCCCTACATCTCAACTTTCTTTGCAGACAAGCCATTTGAAATACCCTTAACTTATTTCACAGCCAATAAGTCATTGAAATAATGTGTATTTTTAGAGAAATCTTCTTATATAATTAGGCAGAAAATCTCACCTGCCATAGTTTTCAAAACAGCATAATTTCACTCTTCTCAATGCTTAATCTGTTGTATTACACAACCTTTGAGTATTTAGCTTTATCAATGACATGTACTTTAAAAATGTTTTAGAGATCCTACCAGTCTTTGAAAACATCCTTGTTCCTTGTTTCAGTTCCAGTTTTATGTATATATTCTGCCTTGCACCTGATTATTCCAACAATTGATGGATGGCCTTGGGAATCTAATTCTGGTATTGATAGTCTTTACTGATTGTCTCCCCTCGTAGCTGATTTTTTCATTATTGTGTAAATTTAGATCATGAGCTCATGTTTAGCTAAACAGCTGACCTTGTAAGACGCTTAGGTGTGAACGCTTGTAAGCTTCAGGAGAAAGTCGGCACAATTTATTTGTGTCCCTCCAATGAGTTGCCCACGAGGACACCGTTTTCTACAAGTGTTGGTCCAATACGCCCTCTAAAGGAAGGGGATTCCGACAGGGCTGATTGGCGGCCCCCGATCTGGGGCAGGGGCAGTGGGCAGCCTGTGGCCCGGTCTGGAGCCTCTTTGCATGTGTCCCTGGGACACATCTGCCTGCGAACTTCGGTCACCTGGCAGGAAGCTACGATGCCCAGACCTATGGTTAGCTGTGCAGCGAGGTGTACTGTGAGGACAGGTTCCACACACACTTCAAGTAAGAGGTCGGCCTGAGTGGAAAGGTGAGAGTTTGGGCAGCTGTGCAGACAAAGAAGGCACACTTTGGCCTGGGCCTAAATGCTTGTGACACCCCACTGGACCTGCCGTGCTCTGAGGGCCCTGCCCTGGGCCCCCTGCTCCCCTGACCTTTGTTCAGTCACAGCAGAGATGGCCACACCCACTCCTTCAGTGAGGGCAGAGTTCCAACCACACTCAGCCCCGCCCCCTCTCCGCAGGTTACCATGGACTACAGAGGCGGCCTCCTGAGGCCAGGGCGTTCCGACAATGCCAAGGGCAGACATGATGACCTTAAATGATTTCCTCTTGTGTCAGGTTTGGTAAACTTTAGGAGCTAGGAAATGGTCCACTTTACAGAAATGTTCAAATTTACTGGCATTTCTTATATTCTCTGCTATAACATTGTCCTGATTCTTTCTGTATATTCTATACTTATGTTTTTGTTTTCCTTAATCAAAGTGTGTCTTTTCAATCTTTTCAAAGAAGATTCTTTGGACTTACTAAATCACCTGAATTTTATACGTTTTCTGTTGTATTAAGTTCTGCTCATATCTTTATTTATCTTTTTTCTATGTTCTCAGGGTTTATTGTTTTGATCTTCTGATGTCAATTAAAACACTTGGTTATTCATTTTAATAAATATTTTACTTATAAAGATTTGAACTTTTGAAGATTCCAGCTTACTTGTAAGTTTCTAAGCGTCAGGTCCTCTCCATTGTTGCTGGCCTAAGGTTTAGTTCACCATATAGCAATGTATATATTGACCTATTTTCCCCTCGACTTTCTGTGATTCCCTACATCTCACCTTTCTTTGCAGACAAGCCATTTGAAATACCCTTAACTTATTTCACAGCCAATAAGTCATTGAAATAATGTGTATTTTTAGAGAAATCTTCTTATATAATTAGGCAGAAAATCTCACCTGCCATAGTTTTCAAAACAGCATAATTTCACTCTTCTCAATGCTTAATCTGTTGTATTACACAACCTTTGAGTATTTAGCTTTATCAATGACATGTACTTTAAAAATGTTTGAGAGATCCTACCAGTCTTTGAAAACATCCTTGTTCCTTGTTTCAGTTCCAGTTTTATGTATATATTCTGCCTTGCACCTGATTATCCCAACAATTGATGGATGGCCTTGGGAATCTAATTCTGGTATTGATAGTCTTTACTGATTGTCTCCCCTCGTAGCTGATTTTTTCATTATTGTGTAAATTTAGATCATGAGCTCATGTTTAGCTAAACAGCTGACCTTGTAAGACGCTTAGGTGTGAACGCTCGTAAGCTTCCGCAGAAAGACGGCAAAGATTTATTTGTGTCCCTCCAATGAGTTGCCCACGAGGACACCGTTTTCTACAAGTGTTGGTCCAATACTCCCTCTAGAGGAAGGGGACTCTGACAGGGCTGATTGGAGGCCACCGATCTGGGGCAGGGGCAGTGTGCAGCCTGTGGCCCGGGCTGGAGCCTCTTTGCATGTGTACCTGGGACACATCTGCCTGCGAACTTCGGTCACCTGGCAGAAAGCTACGATGCCGAGACCTATGGTTAGCTGTGCAGCGAGGTGTACTGTGAGGACAGGTTCCACACACACTTCAAGTAAGAGGTCGGCCTGAGTTGAAAGGTGAGAGTTTGGGCAGCTGTGCAGACAAAGAAGGCGCCCTTTGGCCTGGGCCTAAATGCTTGTGACACCCCACTGGACCTGCCGTGCTCTGAGGGCCCTGCCCTGGGCCCCCTG
The DNA here is from genome assembly GCF_964341445.2 of Mesoplodon mirus. Classification (NCBI taxonomy): domain Eukaryota; kingdom Metazoa; phylum Chordata; class Mammalia; order Artiodactyla; family Ziphiidae; genus Mesoplodon; species Mesoplodon mirus. Next base: position 168,197,080 of record NC_138976.1, on the reverse strand, counting down.
CTCCCCTGCCCTTTGTTGAGTCACAGCAGAGATGGCCACACCCACTCCTTCAGTGAGGGCAGAGTTCCAACCACCCTCAGCCCCGCCCCCTCTCCACAGGTTACCATGGACTACAGAGGCTGCATCCTGAGGCCAGGGCGTTCCGACAATGCCAAGGGCAGACATTATGACCTTAAATGATTTCCTCTTGTGTCAGGTTTGGTAAACTTTAGGAGCTAGGGAATGGTCCACTTTACAGAAATGTTCAAATTTACTGGCATTTCATATATTCTCTGCTATAACATTGTCCTGATTCTTTCTGTATATTCTTTACTTATGTTTTTGTTTTCCTTAATCAAAGTGTGTCTTTTCAATCTTTTCAAAGAAGATTCTTTGGACTTACTAAATCACCTGAATTTTATACGTTTTCTGTTGTATTAAGTTCTGCTCATATCTTTATTTATCTTTTTTCTATGTTCTCAGGGTTTATTGTTTTGATCTTCTGATGTCAATTAAAACACTTGGTTATTCATTTTAATAAATATTTTACTTATAAAGATTTGAACTTTTGAAGATTCCAGCTTACTTGTAAGTTTCTAAGGGTCAGGTCCTCTCCATTGTTGCTGGCCTAAGGTTTAGTTCACCATATAGCAATGAATATATTGACCTATTTTCCCCTCGACTTTCTGTGATTCCCTACATCTCACCTTTCTTTGCAGACAAGCCATTTGAAATACCCTTAACTTATTTCACAGCCAATAAGTAATTGAAATAATGTGTATTTTTAGAGAAATCTTCTTATATAATTAGGCAGAAAATCTCACCTGCCATAGTTTTCAAAACAGCATAATTTCACTCTTCTCAATGCTTAATCTGTTGTATTACACAACCTTTGAGTATTTAGCTTTATCAATGACATGTCCTTTAAAAATGTTTTAGAGATCCTACCAGTCTTTGAAAACATCCTTGTTCCTTGTTTCAGTTCCAGTTTTATGTATATATTCTGCCTTGCACCTGATTATTCCAACAGTTGATGGATGGCCTTGGGAATCTAATTCTGGTATTGATAGTCTTTACTGATTGTCTCCCCTCGTAGCTGATTTCTTCATTATTGTGTAAATTTAGATCATGAGCTCATGTTTAGCTAAACAGCTGACCTTGTAAGACGCTTAGGTGTGAACGCTCGTAAGCTTCCGCAGAAAGACGGCAAAGATTTATTGGTGTCCCTCCAATGAGTTGCCCACGAGGACACCGTTTTCTACAAGTGTTGGTCCAATACTCCCTCTAGAGGAAGGGGACACCGACAGGGCTGATTGGCGGCCCCCGATCTGGGGCAGGGGCAGTGGGCAGCCTGTGGCCCGGGCTGGAGCCTCTTTGCATGTGTCCCTGGGACACATCTGCCTGCGAACTTCGGTCACCTGGCAGGAAACTACGATGCCCAAAACTATGGTTAGCTGTGCAGCGAGGTGTACTGTGAGGACAGGTTCCACACATACTTCAAGTAAGAGGTCGGCCTGAGTGGAAAGGTGAGAGTTTGGGCAGCTGTGCAGACAAAGAAGGCACACTTTGGCCTGGGCCTAAATGCTTGTGACACCCCACTGGACCTGCCGTGCTCTGAGGGCCCTGCCCTGGGACCCCTGCTCCCCTGCCCTTTGTTCAGTCACAGCAGAGATGGCCACACCCACTCCTTCAGTGAGGGCAGAGTTCCAACCACCCTCAGCCCTGCCCCCTCTCCACAGGTTACCATGGACTACAGAGGCTGCATCCTGAGGCCAGGGCGTTCCGACAATGCCAAGGGCAGACATGATGACCTTAAATGATTTCCTCTTTTGTCAGGTTTGGTAAACTTTAGGAGCTAGGAAATGGTCCACTTTACAGAAATGTTCAATTTTACTGGCATTTCTTATATTCTCTGCTATAACATTGTCCTGATTCTTTCTGTATATTCTATACTTATGTTTTTGTTTTCCTTAATCAAAGTGTGTCTTTTCAATCTTTTCAAAGAAGATTCTTTGGACTTACTAAATCACCTCAATTTTATACGTTTTCTGTTGTATTAAGTTCTGCTCATATCTTTATTTATCTTTTTTCTATGTTCTCAGGGTTTATTGTTTTGATCTTCTGATGTCAATTAAAACACTTGGTTATTCATTTTAATAAATATTTTACTTATAAAGATTTGAACTTTTGAAGATTCCAGCTTACTTGTAAGTTTCTAAGGGTCAGGTCCTCTCCATTGTTGCTGGCCTAAGGTTTAGTTCACCATATAGCAATGTATATATTGACCTATTTTCCCCTCGACTTTCTGTGATTCCCTACATCTCACCTTTCTTTGCAGACAAGCCATTTGAAATACCCTTAACTTATTTCACAGCCAATAAGTCATTGAAATAATGTGTATTTTTAGAGAAATCTTCTTATATAATTAGGCAGAAAATCTCACCTGCCATAGTTTTCAAAACAGCATAATTTCACTCTTCTCAATGCTTAATCTGTTGTATTACACAACTTTTGAGTATTTAGCTTTATCAATGACATGTACTTTAAAAATGTTTTAGAGATCCTACCAGTCTTTGAAAACATCCTTGTTCCTTGTTTCAGTTCCAGTTTTATGTTTATATTCAGCCTTGCACCTGATTATTCCAACAATTGATGGATGGCCTTGGGAATCTAATTCTGGTATTGATAGTCTTTACTGATTGTCTCCCCTCGTAGCTGATTTTTTCATTATTGTGTAAATTTAGATCATGAGCTCATGTTTAGCTAAATAGCTGACCTTGTAAGACGCTTAGGTGTGAACGCTCGTAAGCTTCAGGAGAAAGTCGGCAAAATTTATTTGTGTCCCTCCAATGAGTTGCCCACGAGGACACCGTTTTCTACAAGTGTTGGTCCAATACGCCCTCTAAAGGAAGGGGATTCCGACAGGGCTGATTGGCGGCCCCCGATCTGGGGCAGGGGCAGTGGGCAGCCTGTGGCCCGGTCTGGAGCCTCTTTGCATGTGTCCCTGGGACACATCTGCCTGCGAACTTCGGTCACCTGGCAGGAAGCTACGATGCCCAGACCTATGGTTAGCTGTGCAGCGAGGTGTACTGTGAGGACAGGTTCCACACACACTTCAAATAAGAGGTCGGCCTGAGTGGAAAGGTGAGGGTTTGGGCAGCTGTGCAGACAAAGAAGGCACACTTTGGCCTGGGCCTAAATGCTTGTGACACCCCACTGGACCTGCCGTGCTCTGAGGGCCCTGCCCTGGACCCCCTGCTCCCCTGCCCTTTGTTCAGTCACAGCAGAGATGGCCACACCCACTCCTTCAGTGAGGGCAGAGTTCCAACCACCCTCAGCCCCGCCCCCTCTCCACAGGTTACCATGGACTACAGAGGCTGCATCCTGAGGCCAGGGCGTTCCGACAATGCCAAGGGCAGACATGATGACCTTAAATGATTTCCTCTTGTGTCAGGTTTGGTAAACTTTAGGAGCTAGGAAATGGTCCACTTTACAGAAATGTTCAAATTTACTGGCATTTCTTATATTCTCTGCTATAACATTGTCCTGATTCTTTCTGTATATTCTATACTTATGTTTTTGTTTTCCTTAATCAAAGTGTGTCTTTTCAATCTTTTCAAAGAAGATTCTTTGGACTTACTAAATCACCTGAATTTTATACGTTTTCTGTTGTATTAAGTTCTGCTCATATCTTTATTTATCTTTTTTCTATGTTCTCAGGGTTTATTGTTTTGATCTTCTGATGTCAATTAAAACACTTGGTTATTCATTTTAATAAATATTTTACTTATAAAGATTTGAACTTTTGAAGATTCCAGCTTACTTGTAAGTTTCTAAGGGTCAGGTCCTCTCCATTGTTGCTGGCCTAAGGTTTAGTTCACCATATAGCAATGTATATATTGACCTATTTTCCCCTCGACTTTCTGTGATTCCCTACATCTCACCTTTCTTTGCAGACAAGCCATTTGAAATACCCTTAACTTATTTCACAGCCAATAAGTCATTGAAATAATGTGTATTTTTAGAGAAATCTTCTTATATAATTAGGCAGAAAATCTCACCTGCCATAGTTTTCAAAACAGCATAATTTCACTCTTCTCAATGCTTAATCTGTGGTATTACACAACCTTTGAGTATTTAGCTTTATCAATGACATGTCCTTTAAAAATGTTTTAGAGATCCTACCAGTCTTTGAAAACATCCTTGTTCCTTGTTTCAGTTCCAGTTTTATGTTTATATTCAGCCTTGCACCTGATTATTCCAACAATTGATGGATGGCCTTGGGAATCTAATTCTGGTATTGATAGTCTTTACTGATTGTCTCCCCTCGTAGCTGATTTCTTCATTATTGTGTAAATTTCGATCATGAGCTCATGTTTAGCTAAACAGCTGACCTTGTAAGACGCTTAGGTGTGAACGCTCGTAAGCTTCAGGAGAAAGTCGGCAAAATTTATTTTTGTCCCTCCTATGAGTTGCCCACGAGGACACCGTTTTCTACAAGTGTTGGTCCAATACGCCCTCTAAAGGAAGGGGATTCCGACAGGGCTGATTGGCGGCCCCCGATCTGGGGCAGGGGCAGTGGGCAGCCTGTGGCCCGGTCTGGAGCCTCTTTGCATGTGTCCCTGGGACACATCTGCCTGCGAACTTCGGTCACCTGGCAGGAAGCTACGATGCCCAGACCTATGGTTAGCTGTGCAGCGAGGTGTACTGTGAGGACAGGTTCCACACACACTTCAAATAAGAGGTCGGCCTGAGTGGAAAGGTGAGGGTTTGGGCAGCTGTGCAGACAAAGAAGGCACACTTTGGCCTGGGCCTAAATGCTTGTGACACCCCACTGGACCTGCCGTGCTCTGAGGGCCCTGCCCTGGACCCCCTGCTCCCCTGCCCTTTGTTCAGTCACAGCAGAGATGGCCACACCCACTCCTTCAGTGAGGGCAGAGTTCCAACCACCCTCAGCCCCGCCCCCTCTCCACAGGTTACCATGGACTACAGAGGCTGCATCCTGAGGCCAGGGCGTTCCGACAATGCCAAGGGCAGACATGATGACCTTAAATGATTTCCTCTTGTGTCAGGTTTGGTAAACTTTAGGAGCTAGGAAATGGTCCACTTTACAGAAATGTTCAAATTTACTGGCATTTCTTATATTCTCTGCTATAACATTGTCCTGATTCTTTCTGTATATTCTATACTTATGTTTTTGTTTTCCTTAATCAAAGTGTGTCTTTTCAATCTTTTCAAAGAAGATTCTTTGGACTTACTAAATCATCTGAATTTTATACGTTTTCTGTTGTATTAAGTTCTGCTCATATCTTTATTTATCTTTTTTCTATGTTCTCAGGGTTTATTGTTTTGATCTTCTGATGTCAATTAAAACACTTGGTTATTCATTTTAATAAATATTTTACTTATAAAGATTTGAACTTTTGAAGATTCCAGCTTACTTGTAAGTTTCTAAGGGTCAGGTCCTCTCCATTGTTGCTGGCCTAAGGTTTAGTTCACCATATAGCAATGTATATATTGACCTATTTTCCCCTCGACTTTCTGTGATTCCCTACATCTCACCTTTCTTTGCAGACAAGCCATTTGAAATACCCTTAACTTAGTTCACAGCCAATAAGTCATTGAAATAATGTGTATTTTTAGAGAAATCTTCTTATATAATTAGGCAGAAAATCTCACCTGCCATAGTTTTCAAAACAGCATAATTTCACTCTTCTCAATGCTTAATCTGTTGTATTACACAACCTTTGAGTATTTAGCTTTATCAATGACATGTACTTTAAAAATGTTTTAGAGATCCTACCAGTCTTTGAAAACATCCTTGTTCCTTGTTTCAGTTCCAGTTTTATGTATATATTCTGCCTTGCACCTGATTATTCCAACAATTGATGTATGGCCTTGGGAATCTAATTCTGGTATTGATAGTCTTTACTGATTGTCTCCCCTCGTAGCTGATTTCTTCATTATTGTGTAAATTTAGATCATGAGCTCATGTTTAGCTAAACAGCTGACCTTGTAAGACGCTTAGGTGTGAACGCTCGTAAGCTTCAGGAGAAAGTCGGCAAAATTTATTTGTGTCCCTCCAATGAGTTGCCCACGAGGACACCGTTTTCTACAAGTGTTGGTCCAATACGCCCTCTAAAGGAAGGGGATTCCGACAGGGCTGATTGGCAGCCCCCGATCTGGGGCAGGGGCAGTGGGCAGCCTGTGGCCCGGTCTGGAGCCTCTTTGCATGTGTCCCTGGGACACATCTGCCTGCGAACTTCGGTCACCTGGCAGGAAGCTACGATGCCCAGACCTATGGTTAGCTGTGCAGCGAGGTGTACTGTGAGGACAGGTTCCACACACACTTCAAGTAAGAGGTCGGCCTGAGTTGAAAGGTGAGAGTTTGGGCAGCTGTGCAGACAAAGAAGGCGCCCTTTGGCCTGGGCCTAAATGCTTGTGACACCCCACTGGACCTGCCGTGCTCTGAGGGCCCTGCCCTGGGCCCCCTGCTCCCCTGCCCTTTGTTCAGTCACAGCAGAGATGGCCACACCCACTCCTTCAGTGAGGGCAGAGTTCCAACCACCCTCAGCCCCGCCCCCTCTCCACAGGTTACCATGGACTACAGAGGCTGCATCCTGAGGCCAGGGCGTTCCGACAATGCCAAGGGCAGACATGATGACCTTAAATGATTTCCTCTTGTGTCAGGTTTGGTAAACTTTAGGAGCTAGGGAATGGTCCACTTTACAGAAATGTTCAAATTTACTGGCATTTCATATATTCTCTGCTATAACATTGTCCTGATTCTTTCTGTATATTCTTTACTTATGTTTTTGTTTTCCTTAATCAAAGTGTGTCTTTTCAATCTTTTCAAAGAAGATTCTTTGGACTTACTAAATCACCTGAATTTTATACGTTTTCTGTTGTATTAAGTTCTGCTCATATCTTTATTTATCTTTTTTCTATGTTCTCAGGGTTTATTGTTTTGATCTTCTGATGTCAATTAAAACACTTGGTTATTCATTTTAATAAATATTTTACTTATAAAGATTTGAACTTTTGAAGATTCCAGCTTACTTGTAAGTTTCTAAGGGTCAGGTCCTCTCCATTGTTGCTGGCCTAAGGTTTAGTTCACCATATAGCAATGAATATATTGACCTATTTTCCCCTCGACTTTCTGTGATTCCCTACATCTCACCTTTCTTTGCAGACAAGCCATTTGAAATACCCTTAACTTATTTCACAGCCAATAAGTCATTGAAATAATGTGTATTTTTAGAGAAATCTTCTTATATAATTAGGCAGAAAATCTCACCTGCCATAGTTTTCAAAACAGCATAATTTCACTCTTCTCAATGCTTAATCTGTTGTATTACACAACCTTTGAGTATTTAGCTTTATCAATGACATGTCCTTTAAAAATGTTTTAGAGATCCTACCAGTCTTTGAAAACATCCTTGTTCCTTGTTTCAGTTCCAGTTTTATGTATATATTCTGCCTTGCACCTGATTATTCCAACAGTTGATGGATGGCCTTGGGAATCTAATTCTGGTATTGATAGTCTTTACTGATTGTCTCCCCTCGTAGCTGATTTCTTCATTATTGTGTAAATTTAGATCATGAGCTCATGTTTAGCTAAACAGCTGACCTTGTAAGACGCTTAGGTGTGAACGCTCGTAAGCTTCCGCAGAAAGACGGCAAAGATTTACTGGTGTCCCTCCAATGAGTTGCCCACGAGGACACCGTTTTCTACAAGTGTTGGTCCAATACTCCCTCTAGAGGAAGGGGACACCGACAGGGCTGATTGGCGGCCCCCGATCTGGGGCAGGGGCAGTGGGCAGCCTGTGGCCCGGGCTGGAGCCTCTTTGCATGTGTCCCTGGGACACATCTGCCTGCGAACTTCGGTCACCTGGCAGGAAACTACGATGCCCAAAACTATGGTTAGCTGTGCAGCGAGGTGTACTGTGAGGACAGGTTCCACACATACTTCAAGTAAGAGGTCGGCCTGAGTGGAAAGGTGAGAGTTTGGGCAGCTGTGCAGACAAAGAAGGCACACTTTGGCCTGGGCCTAAATGCTTGTGACACCCCACTGGACCTGCCGTGCTCTGAGGGCCCTGCCCTGGGACCCCTGCTCCCCTGCCCTTTGTTCAGTCACAGCAGAGATGGCCACACCCACTCCTTCAGTGAGGGCAGAGTTCCAACCACCCTCAGCCCTGCCCCCTCTCCACAGGTTACCATGGACTACAGAGGCTGCATCCTGAGGCCAGGGCGTTCCGACAATGCCAAGGGCAGACATGATGACCTTAAATGATTTCCTCTTTTGTCAGGTTTGGTAAACTTTAGGAGCTAGGAAATGGTCCACTTTACAGAAATGTTCAATTTTACTGGCATTTCTTATATTCTCTGCTATAACATTGTCCTGATTCTTTCTGTATATTCTATACTTATGTTTTTGTTTTCCTTAATCAAAGTGTGTCTTTTCAATCTTTTCAAAGAAGATTCTTTGGACTTACTAAATCACCTCAATTTTATACGTTTTCTGTTGTATTAAGTTCTGCTCATATCTTTATTTATCTTTTTTCTATGTTCTCAGGGTTTATTGTTTTGATCTTCTGATGTCAATTAAAACACTTGGTTATTCATTTTAATAAATATTTTACTTATAAAGATTTGAACTTTTGAAGATTCCAGCTTACTTGTAAGTTTCTAAGGGTCAGGTCCTCTCCATTGTTGCTGGCCTAAGGTTTAGTTCACCATATAGCAATGTATATATTGACCTATTTTCCCCTCGACTTTCTGTGATTCCCTACATCTCACCTTTCTTTGCAGACAAGCCATTTGAAATATCCTTAACTTATTTCACAGCCAATAAGTCATTGAAATAATGTGTATTTTTAGAGAAATCTTCTTATATAATTAGGCAGAAAATCTCACCTGCCATAGTTTTCAAAACAGCATAATTTCACTCTTCTCAATGCTTAATCTGTTGTATTACACAACCTTTGAGTATTTAGCTTTATCAATGACATGTACTTTAAAAATGTTTGAGAGATCCTACCAGTCTTTGAAAACATCCTTGTTCCTTGTTTCAGTTCCAGTTTTATGTATATATTCTGCCTTGCACCTGATTATTCCAACAATTGATGGATGGCCTTGGGAATCTAATTCTGGTATTGATAGTCTTTACTGATTGTCTCCCCTCGTAGCTGATTTTTTCATTATTGTGTAAATTTAGATCATGAGCTCATGTTTAGCTAAACAGCTGACCTTGTGAGACGCTTAGGTGTGAACGCTCGTAAGCTTCAGGAGAAAGTCGGCAAAATTTATTTGTGTCCCTCCAATGAGTTGCCCACGAGGACACCGTTTTCTACAAGTGTTGGTCCAATACGCCCTCTAAAGGAAGGGGATTCCGACAGGGCTGATTGGCGGCCCCCGATCTGGGGCAGGGGCAGTGGGCAGCCTGTGGCCCGGGCTGGAGCCTCTTTGCATGTGTCCCTGGGACACATCTGCCTGCGAACTTCGGTCACCTGGCAGGAAGCTACGATGCCCAGACCTATGGTTAGCTGTGCAGCGAGGTGTACTGTGAGGACAGGTTCCACACACACTTCAAATAAGAGGTCGGCCTGAGTGGAAAGGTGAGAGTTTGGGCAGCTGTGCAGACAAAGAAGGCACACTTTGGCCTGGGCCTAAATGCTTGTGACACCCCACTGGACCTGCCGTGCTCTGAGGGCCCTGCCCTGGACCCCCTGCTCCCCTGCCCTTTGTTCAGTCACAGCAGAGATGGCCACACCCACTCCTTCAGTGAGGGCAGAGTTCCAACCACCCTCAGCCCCGCCCCCTCTCCACAGGTTACCATGGACTACAGAGGCTGCATCCTGAGGCCAGGGCGTTCCGACAATGCCAAGGGCAGACATGATGACCTTAAATGATTTCCTCTTGTGTCAGGTTTGGTAAACTTTAGGAGCTAGGAAATGGTCCACTTTACAGAAATGTTCAAATTTACTGGCATTTCTTATATTCTCTGCTATAACATTGTCCTGATTCTTTCTGTATATTCTATACTTATGTTTTTGTTTTCCTTAATCAAAGTGTGTCTTTTCAATCTTTTCAAAGAAGATTCTTTGGACTTACTAAATCACCTGAATTTTATACGTTTTCTGTTGTATTAAGTTCTGCTCATATCTTTATTTATCTTTTTTCTATGTTCTCAGGGTTTATTGTTTTGATCTTCTGATGTCAATTAAAACACTTGGTTATTCATTTTAATAAATATTTTACTTATAAAGATTTGAACTTTTGAAGATTCCAGCTTACTTGTAAGTTTCTAAGGGTCAGGTCCTCTCCATTGTTGCTGGCCTAAGGTTTAGTTCACCATATAGCAATGTATATATTGACCTATTTTCCCCTCGACTTTCTGTGATTCCCTACATCTCACCTTTCTTTGCAGACAAGCCATTTGAAATACCCTTAACTTAGTTCACAGCCAATAAGTCATTGAAATAATGTGTATTTTTAGAGAAATCTTCTTATATAATTAGGCAGAAAATCTCACCTGCCATAGTTTTCAAAACAGCATAATTTCACTCTTCTCAATGCTTAATCTGTTGTATTACACAACCTTTGAGTATTTAGCTTTATCAATGACATGTACTTTAAAAATGTTTTAGAGATCCTACCAGTCTTTGAAAACATCCTTGTTCCTTGTTTCAGTTCCAGTTTTATGTATATATTCTGCCTTGCACCTGATTATTCCAACAATTGATGGATGGCCTTGGGAATCTAATTCTGGTATTGATAGTCTTTACTGATTGTCTCCCCTCGTAGCTGATTTCTTCATTATTGTGTAAATTTAGATCATGAGCTCATGTTTAGCTAAACAGCTGACCTTGTAAGACGCTTAGGTGTGAACGCTCGTAAGCTTCAGGAGAAAGTCGGCAAAATTTATTTGTGTCCCTCCAATGAGTTGCCCACGAGGACACCGTTTTCTACAAGTGTTGGTCCAATACGCCCTCTAAAGGAAGGGGATTCCGACAGGGCTGATTGGCGGCCCCCGATCAGGGGCAGGGGCAGTGGGCAGCCTGTGGCCCGGTCTGGAGCCTCTTTGCATGTGTCCCTGGGACACATCTGCCTGCGAACTTCGGTCATCTGGCAGGAAGCTACGATGCCCAGACCTATGGTTAGCTGTGCAGCGAGGTGTACTGTGAGGACAGGTTCCACACACACTTCAAATAAGAGGTCGGCCTGAGTGGAAAGGTGAGAGTTTGGGCAGCTGTGCAGACAAAGAAGGCACACTTTGGCCTGGGCCTAAATGCTTGTGACACCCCACTGGACCTGCCGTGCTCTGAGGGCCCTGCCCTGGACCCCCTGCTCCCCTGCCCTTTGTTCAGTCACAGCAGAGATGGCCACACCCACTCCTTCAGTGAGGGCAGAGTTCCAACCACCCTCAGCCCCGCCCCCTCTCCACAGGTTACCATGGACTACAGAGGCTGCATCCTGAGGCCAGGGCGTTCCGACAATGCCAAGGGCAGACATGATGACCTTAAATGATTTCCTCTTGTGTCAGGTTTGGTAAACTTTAGGAGCTAGGAAATGGTCCACTTTACAGAAATGTTCAAATTTACTGGCATTTCTTATATTCTCTGCTATAACATTGTCCTGATTCTTTCTGTATATTCTATACTTATGTTTTTGTTTTCCTTAATCAAAGTGTGTCTTTTCAATCTTTTCAAAGAAGATTCTTTGGACTTACTAAATCACCTGAATTTTATACGTTTTCTGTTGTATTAAGTTCTGCTCATATCTTTATTTATCTTTTTTCTATGTTCTCAGGGTTTATTGTTTTGATCTTCTGATGTCATTTAAAACACTTGGTTATTCATTTTAATAAATATTTTACTTATAAAGATTTGAACTTTTGAAGATTCCAGCTTACTTGTAAGTTTCTAAGGGTCAGGTCCTCTCCATTGTTGCTGGCCTAAGGTTTAGTTCACCATATAGCAATGTATATATTGACCTATTTTCCCCTCGACTTTCTGTGATTCCCTACATCTCACCTTTCTTTGCAGACAAGCCATTTGAAATACCCTTAACTTAGTTCACAGCCAATAAGTCATTGAAATAATGTGTATTTTTAGAGAAATCTTCTTATATAATTAGGCAGAAAATCTCACCTGCCATAGTTTTCAAAACAGCATAATTTCACTCTTCTCAATGCTTAATCTGTTGTATTACACAACCTTTGAGTATTTAGCTTTATCAATGACATGTACTTTAAAAATGTTTTAGAGATCCTACCAGTCTTTGAAAACATCCTTGTTCCTTGTTTCAGTTCCAGTTTTATGTATATATTCTGCCTTGCACCTGATTATTCCAACAATTGATGTATGGCCTTGGGAATCTAATTCTGGTATTGATAGTCTTTACTGATTGTCTCCCCTCGTAGCTGATTTCTTCATTATTGTGTAAATTTAGATCATGAGCTCATGTTTAGCTAAACAGCTGACCTTGTAAGACGCTTAGGTGTGAACGCTCGTAAGCTTCAGGAGAAAGTCGGCAAAATTTATTTGTGTCCCTCCAATGAGTTGCCCACGAGGACACCGTTTTCTACAAGTGTTGGTCCAATACGCCCTCTAAAGGAAGGGGATTCCGACAGGGCTGATTGGCGGCCCCCGATCTGGGGCAGGGGCAGTGGGAAGCCTGTGGCCCGGTCTGGAGCCTCTTTGCATGTGTCCCTGGGACACATCTGCCTGCGAACTTCGGTCACCTGGCAGGAAGCTACGATGCCCAGACCTATGGTTAGCTGTGCAGCGAGGTGTACTGTGAGGACAGGTTCCACACACACTTCAAGTAAGAGGTCGGCCTGAGTGGAAAGGTGAGAGTTTGGGCAGCTGTGCAGACAAAGAAGGCACACTTTGGCCTGGGCCTAAATGCTTGTGACACCCCACTGGACCTGCCGTGCTCTGAGGGCCCTGCCCTGGGCCCCCTGCTCCCCTGACCTTTGTTCAGTCACAGCAGAGATGGCCACACCCACTCCTTCAGTGAGGGCAGAGTTCCAACCACCCTCAGCCCCGCCCCCTCTCCGCAGGTTACCATGGACTACAGAGGCTGCCTCCTGAGGCCAGGGCGTTCTGACAATGCCAAGGGCAGACATGATGACCTTAAATGATTTCCTCTTGTGTCAGGTTTGGTAAACTTTAGGAGCTAGGAAATGGTCCACTTTACAGAAATGTTCAAATTTACTGGCATTTCTTATATTCTCTGCTATAACATTGTCCTGATTCTTTCTGTATATTCTATACTTATGTTTTTGTTTTCCTTAATCAAAGTGTGTCTTTTCAATCTTTTCAAAGAAGATTCTTTGGACTTACTAAATCACCTGAATTTTATACGTTTTCTGTTGTATTAAGTTCTGCTCATATCTTTATTTATCTTTTTTCTATGTTCTCAGGGTTTATTGTTTTGATCTTCTGATGTCAATTAAAACACTTGGTTATTCATTTTAATAAATATTTTACTTATAAAGATTTGAACTTTTGAAGATTCCAGCTTACTTGTAAGTTTCTAAGGGTCAGGTCCTCTCCATTGTTACTGGCCTAAGGTTTAGTTCACCATATAGCAATGTATATATTGACCTATTTTCCCCTCGACTTTCTGTGATTCCCTATATCTCACCTTTCTTTGCAGACAAGCCATTTGAAATACCCTTAACTTAGTTCACAGCCAATAAGTCATTGAAATAATGTGTATTTTTAGAGAAATCTTCTTATATAATTAGGCAGAAAATCTCACCTGCCATAGTTTTCAAAACAGCATAATTTCACTCTTCTCAATGCTTAATCTGTTGTATTACACAACCTTTGAGTATTTAGCTTTATCAATGACATGTCCTTTAAAAATGTTTTAGAGATCCTACCAGTCTTTGAAAACATCCTTGTTCCTTGTTTCAGTTCCAGTTTTATGTATATATTCTGCCTTGCACCTGATTATTCCAACAATTGCTGGATGGCCTTGGGAATCTAATTCTGGTATTGATAGTCTTTACTGATTGTCTCCCCTCGTAGCTGATTTCTTCATTATTGTGTAAATTTAGATCATGAGCTCATGTTTAGCTAAACAGCTGACCTTGTAAGACGCTTAGGTGTGAACGCTCGTAAGCTTCAGGAGAAAGTCGGCACAATTTATTTGTGTCCCTCCAATGAGTTGCCCACGAGGACACCGTTTTCTACAAGTGTTGGTCCAATACTCCCTCTAAAGGAAGGGGATTCCGACAGGGCTGATTGGCGGCCCCCGATCTGGGGCAGGGGCAGTGGGCAGCCTGTGGCCCGGTCTGGAGCCTCTTTGCATGTGTCCCTGGGACACATCTGCCTGCGAACTTGGGTCACCTGGCAGGAAGCTACCATGCCCAGACCTATGGTTAGCTGTGCAGCGAGGTGTACTGTGAGGACAGGTTCCACACACACTTCAAGTAAGAGGTCGGCCTGAGTGGAAAGGTGAGAGTTTGGGCAGCTGTGCAGACAAAGAAGGCACACTTTGGCCTGGGCCTAAATGCTTGTGACACCCCACTGGACCTGCCGTGCTCTGAGGGCCCTGCCCTGGGCCCCCTGCTCCCCTGCCCTTTGTTCAGTCACAGCAGAGATGGCCACACCCACTCCTTCAGTGAGGCCAGAGTTCCAACCACCCTCAGCCCCGCCCCCTCTCCACAGGTTACCATGGACTACAGATGCTGCATCCTGAGGCCAGGGCGTTCCGACAATGCCAAGGGCAGACATGATGACCTTAAATGATTTCCTCTTGTGTCAGGTTTGGTAAACTTTAGGAGCTAGGGAATGGTCCACTTTACAGAAATGTTCAAATTTACTGGCATTTCATATATTCTCTGCTATAACATTGTCCTGATTCTTTCTGTATATTCTTTACTTATGTTTTTGTTTTCCTTAATCAAAGTGTGTCTTTTCAATCTTTTCAAAGAAGATTCTTTGGACTTACTAAATCACCTCAATTTTATCCGTTTTCTGTTGTATTAAGTTCTGCTCATATCTTTATTTATCTTTTTTCTATTTTCTCAGGGTTTATTGTTTTGATCTTCTGATGTCAATTCAAACACTTGGTTATTCATTTTAATAAATATTTTACTTATAAAAATTGGAACTTTTGAAGATTCCAGCTTACTTGTAAGTTTCTAAGGGTCAGGTCCTCTCCATTGTTGCTGGCCTAAGGTTTAGTTCACCATATAGCAATGTATATATTGACCTATTTTCCCCTCGACTTTCTGTGATTCCCTACATCTCACCTTTCTTTGCAGACAAGCCATTTGAAATACCCTTAACTTATTTCACAGCCAATAAGTCATTGAAATAATGTGTATTTTTAGAGAAATCTTCTTATATAATTAGGCAGAAAATCTCACCTGCCATAGTTTTCAAAACAGCATAATTTCACTCTTCTCAATGCTTAATCTGTTGTATTACACAACCTTTGAGTATTTAGCTTTATCAATGACATGTCCTTTAAAAATGTTTTAGAGATCCTACCAGTCTTTGAAAACATCCTTGTTCCTTGTTTCAGTTCCAGTTTTATGTATATATTCTGCCTTGCACCTGATTATTCCAACAATTGATGGATGGCCTTGGGAATCTAATTCTGGTATTGATAGTCTTTACTGATTGTCTCCCCTCGTAGCTGATTTCTTCATTATTGTGTAAATTTAGATCATGAGCTCATGTTTAGCTAAACAGCTGACCTTGTAAGACACTTAGGTGTGAACGCTCGTAAGCTTCAGGAGAAAGTCGGCAAAATTTATTTGTGTCCCTCCAATGAGTTGCCCACGAGGACACCGTTTTCTACAAGTGTTGGTCCAATACGCCCTCTAAAGGAAGGGGATTCCGACAGGGCTGATTGGCGGCCCCCGATCAGGGGCAGGGGCAGTGGGCAGCCTGTGGCCCGGTCTGGAGCCTCTTTGCATGTGTCCCTGGGACACATCTGCCTGCGAACTTCGGTCACCTGGCAGGAAGCTACGATGCCCAGACCTATGGTTAGCTGTGCAGCGAGGTGTACTGTGAGGACAGGTTCCACACACACTTCAAATAAGAGGTCGGCCTGAGTGGAAAGGTGAGAGTTTGGGCAGCTGTGCAGACAAAGAAGGCACACTTTGGCCTGGGCCTAAATGCTTGTGACACCCCACTGGACCTGCCGTGCTCTGAGGGCCCTGCCCTGGACCCCCTGCTCCCCTGCCCTTTGTTCAGTCACAGCAGAGATGGCCACACCCACTCCTTCAGTGAGGGCAGAGTTCCAACCACCCTCAGCCCCGCCCCCTCTCCACAGGTTACCATGGACTACAGAGGCTGCATCCTGAGGCCAGGGCGTTCCGACAATGCCAAGGGCAGACATGATGACCTTAAATGATTTCCTCTTGTGTCAGGTTTGGTAAACTTTAGGAGCTAGGAAATGGTCCACTTTACAGAAATGTTCAAATTTACTGGCATTTCTTATATTCTCTGCTATAACATTGTCCTGATTCTTTCTGTATATTCTATACTTATGTTTTTGTTTTCCTTAATCAAAGTGTGTCTTTTCAATCTTTTCAAAGAAGATTCTTTGGACTTACTAAATCACCTGAATTTTATACGTTTTCTGTTGTATTAAGTTCTGCTCATATCTTTATTTATCTTTTTTCTATGTTCTCAGGGTTTATTGTTTTGATCTTCTGATGTCATTTAAAACACTTGGTTATTCATTTTAATAAATATTTTACTTATAAAGATTTGAACTTTTGAAGATTCCAGCTTACTTGTAAGTTTCTAAGGGTCAGGTCCTCTCCATTGTTGCTGGCCTAAGGTTTAGTTCACCATATAGCAATGTATATATTGACCTATTTTCCCCTCGACTTTCTGTGATTCCCTACATCTCACCTTTCTTTGCAGACAAGCCATTTGAAATACCCTTAACTTAGTTCACAGCCAATAAGTCATTGAAATAATGTGTATTTTTAGAGAAATCTTCTTATATAATTAGGCAGAAAATCTCACCTGCCATAGTTTTCAAAACAGCATAATTTCACTCTTCTCAATGCTTAATCTGTTGTATTACACAACCTTTGAGTATTTAGCTTTATCAATGACATGTACTTTAAAAATGATTTAGAGATCCTACCAGTCTTTGAAAACATCCTTGTTCCTTGTTTCAGTTCCAGTTTTATGTATATATTCTGCCTTGCACCTGATTATTCCAACAATTGATGTATGGCCTTGGGAATCTAATTCTGGTATTGATAGTCTTTACTGATTGTCTCCCCTCGTAGCTGATTTCTTCATTATTGTGTAAATTTAGATCATGAGCTCATGTTTAGCTAAACAGCTGACCTTGTAAGACGCTTAGGTGTGAACGCTCGTAAGCTTCAGGAGAAAGTCGGCAAAATTTATTTGTGTCCCTCCAATGAGTTGCCCACGAGGACACCGTTTTCTACAAGTGTTGGTCCAATACGCCCTCTAAAGGAAGGGGATTCCGACAGGGCTGATTGGCGGCCCCCGATCTGGGGCAGGGGCAGTGGGAAGCCTGTGGCCCGGTCTGGAGCCTCTTTGCATGTGTCCCTGGGACACATCTGCCTGCGAACTTCGGTCACCTGGCAGGAAGCTACGATGCCCAGACGTATGGTTAGCTGTGCAGCGAGGTGTACTGTGAGGACAGGTTCCACACACACTTCAAGTAAGAGGTCGGCCTGAGTGGAAAGGTGAGAGTTTGGGCAGCTGTGCAGACAAAGAAGGCACACTTTGGCCTGGGCCTAAATGCTTGTGACACCCCACTGGACCTGCCGTGCTCTGAGGGCCCTGCCCTGGGCCCCCTGCTCCCCTGACCTTTGTTCAGTCACAGCAGAGATGGCCACACCCACTCCTTCAGTGAGGGCAGAGTTCCAACCACCCTCAGCCCCGCCCCCTCTCCGCAGGTTACCATGGACTACAGAGGCTGCCTCCTGAGGCCAGGGCGTTCCGACAATGCCAAGGGCAGACATGATGACCTTAAATGATTTCCTCTTGTGTCAGGTTTGGTAAACTTTAGGAGCTAGGAAATGGTCCACTTTACAGAAATGTTCAAATTTACTGGCATTTCTTATATTCTCTGCTATAACATTGTCCTGATTCTTTCTGTATATTCTATACTTATGTTTTTGTTTTCCTTAATCAAAGTGTGTCTTTTCAATCTTTTCAAAGAAGATTCTTTGGACTTACTAAATCACCTGAATTTTATACGTTTTCTGTTGTATTAAGTTCTGCTCATATCTTTATTTATCTTTTTTCTATGTTCTCAGGGTTTATTGTTTTGATCTTCTGATGTCAATTAAAACACTTGGTTATTCATTTTAATAAATATTTTACTTATAAAGATTTGAACTTTTGAAGATTCCAGCTTACTTGTAAGTTTCTAAGGGTCAGGTCCTCTCCATTGTTGCTGGCCTAAGGTTTAGTTCACCATATAGCAATGTATATATTGACCTATTTTCCCCTCGACTTTCTGTGATTCCCTACATCTCACCTTTCTTTGCAGACAAGCCATTTGAAATACCCTTAACTTAGTTCACAGCCAATAAGTCATTGAAATAATGTGTATTTTTAGAGAAATCTTCTTATATAATTAGGCAGAAAATCTCACCTGCCATAGTTTTCAAAACAGCATAATTTCACTCTTCTCAATGCTTAATCTGTTGTATTACACAACCTTTGAGTATTTAGCTTTATCAATGACATGTCCTTTAAAAATGTTTTAGAGATCCTACCAGTCTTTGAAAACATCCTTGTTCCTTGTTTCAGTTCCAGTTTTATGTATATATTCTGCCTTGCACCTGATTATTCCAACAATTGCTGGATGGCCTTGGGAATCTAATTCTGGTATTGATAGTCTTTACTGATTGTCTCCCCTCGTAGCTGATTTCTTCATTATTGTGTAAATTTAGATCATGAGCTCATGTTTAGCTAAACAGCTGACCTTGTAAGACGCTTAGGTGTGAACGCTCGTAAGCTTCAGGAGAAAGTCGGCACAATTTATTTGTGTCCCTCCAATGAGTTGCCCACGAGGACACCGTTTTCTACAAGTGTTGGTCCAATACTCCCTCTAAAGGAAGGGGATTCCGACAGGGCTGATTGGCGGCCCCCGATCTGGGGCAGGGGCAGTGGGCAGCCTGTGGCCCGGTCTGGAGCCTCTTTGCATGTGTCCCTGGGACACATCTGCCTGCGAACTTCGGTCACCTTGCAGGAAGCTACCATGCCCAGACCTATGGTTAGCTGTGCAGCGAGGTGTACTGTGAGGACAGGTTCCACACACACTTCAAGTAAGAGGTCGGCCTGAGTGGAAAGGTGAGAGTTTGGGCAGCTGTGCAGACAAAGAAGGCACACTTTGGCCTGGGCCTAAATGCTTGTGACACCCCACTGGACCTGCCGTGCTCTGAGGGCCCTGCCCTGGGCCCCCTGCTCCCCTGCCCTTTGTTCAGTCACAGCAGAGATGGCCACACCCACTCCTTCAGTGAGGCCAGAGTTCCAACCACCCTCAGCCCCGCCCCCTCTCCACAGGTTACCATGGACTACAGATGCTGCATCCTGAGGCCAGGGCGTTCCGACAATGCCAAGGGCAGACATGATGACCTTAAATGATTTCCTCTTGTGTCAGGTTTGGTAAACTTTAGGAGCTAGGGAATGGTCCACTTTACAGAAATGTTCAAATTTACTGGCATTTCATATATTCTCTGCTATAACATTGTCCTGATTCTTTCTGTATATTCTTTACTTATGTTTTTGTTTTCCTTAATCAAAGTGTGTCTTTTCAATCTTTTCAAAGAAGATTCTTTGGACTTACTAAATCACCTCAATTTTATACGTTTTCTGTTGTATTAAGTTCTGCTCATATCTTTATTTATCTTTTTTCTATTTTCTCAGGGTTTATTGTTTTGATCTTCTGATGTCAATTCAAACACTTGGTTATTCATTTTAATAAATATTTTACTTATAAAAATTGGAACTTTTGAAGATTCCAGCTTACTTGTAAGTTTCTAAGGGTCAGGTCCTCTCCATTGTTGCTGGCCTAAGGTTTAGTTCACCATATAGCAATGTATATATTGACCTATTTTCCCCTCGACTTTCTGTGATTCCCTACATCTCACCTTTCTTTGCAGACAAGCCATTTGAAATACCCTTAACTTATTTCACAGCCAATAAGTCATTGAAATAATGTGTATTTTTAGAGAAATCTTCTTATATAATTAGGCAGAAAATCTCACCTGCCATAGTTTTCAAAACAGCATAATTTCACTCTTCTCAATGCTTAATCTGTTGTATTACACAACCTTTGAGTATTTAGCTTTATCAATGACATGTCCTTTAAAAATGTTTTAGAGATCCTACCAGTCTTTGAAAACATCCTTGTTCCTTGTTTCAGTTCCAGTTTTATGTATATATTCTGCCTTGCACCTGATTATTCCAACAATTGATGGATGGCCTTGGGAATCTAATTCTGGTATTGATAGTCTTTACTGATTGTCTCCCCTCGTAGCTGATTTCTTCATTATTGTGTAAATTTAGATCATGAGCTCATGTTTAGCTAAACAGCTGACCTTGTAAGACGCTTAGGTGTGAACGCTCGTAAGCTTCCGAAGAAAGTCGGCAAAGATTTATTTCTGTCCCTCCAATGAGTTGCCCACGAGGACACCGTTTTCTACAAGTGTTGGTCCAATACTCCCTCTAGAGGCAGGGGACTCCGACAGGGCTGATTGGCGGACCCCGATCTGGGGCAGGGGCAGTGGGCAGCCTGTTGCCCGGGCAGGAGCCTCTCTGCATGTGTCCCTGGGACCCACCTTCCTGCGAACTTCGGTCACCTGGCAGGAAACTACGATGCCCAGACCTATGGTTAGCTGTGCAGCGAGGTGTACTGCGCGGACAGGTTCCACACACACTTCAAGTAAGATGTCGGCCTGAGTGGAAAGTTGAGAGTTTGGGCAGCTGTGCAGAAAAAGAAGGCGCCCTTTGACCTGGGCCTAAATGCTTGTGACACCCCACTGGACCTGCCGGGCTCTGAGGGCCCAGCCCTGGGCCCCCTGCTCCCCTGCCCTTTGTTCAGTCACAGCAGAGATGGCCACACCCACTCCTTCAGTGAGGGCAGAGTTCCAACCACCCTCAGCCCCGCCCCCACTCCGAAGGTTACCATGGACTACATAGGCTGCATCCTGAGGCCAGGGCATTCCGAGAATGCCAAGGGCAGACATGATGACCTTAAATGATTTCCTCTTGTGTCAGGTTTGGTAAACTTTAGGAGCTAGGAAATGGTCCACTTTACAGAAATGTTCAAATTTACTGGCATTTCATATATTCTCTGCTATAACATTGTCCTGATTCTTTCTGTATATTCTTTACTTATGTTTTTGTTTTCCTTAATCAAAGTGTGTCTTTTCAATCTTTTCAAAGAAGATTCTTTGGACTTACTAAATCACCTGAATTTTATACGTTTTCTGTTGTATTAAGTTCTGCTCATATCTTTATTTATCTTTTTTTCTATGTTCTCAGGGTTTATTGTTTTGATCTTCTGATGTCAATTAAAACACTTGGTTATTCATTTTAATAAATATTTTACTTATAAAGATTTGAACTTTTGAAGATTCCAGCTTACTTGTAAGTTTCTAAGGGTCAGGTCCTCTCCACTGTTGCTGGCCTAAGGTTTAGTTCACCATATAGCAATGTATATATTGACCTATTTTCCCCTCGACTTTCTGTGATTCCCTACATCTCACCTTTCTTTCCAGACAAGCCATTTGAAATACCCATAACTTATTTCACAGCCAATAAGTCATTGAAATAATGTGTATTTTTTAGGGAAATCTTCTTATATAATTAGGCACAAAATCTCACCTGCCATAGTTTTCAAAACAGCATAATTTCACTCTTCTCAATGCTTAATCTGTTGTATTACACAACCTTTGAGTATTTAGCTTTATCAATGACATGTACTTTAAAAATGTTTTAGAGATCCTACCAGTCTTTGAAAACATCCTTGTTCCTTGTTTCAGTTCCAGTTTTATGTATATTTTCTGCCTTGCACCTGATTATTCCAACAATTGATGGATGGCCTAGGGAATCTAATTCTGGTATTGATAGTTTTTGCTGATTGTCTCCCCTTGTAGCAGATTTCTTCATTATTGTGTAAATTTAGATCATGAGCTCATGTTTAGCTAAAGAGCTGACCTTGTAAGACGCTTAGGTGTGAATGCTCGTAAGCTTCCGCAGAAAGTCGGCAAAGATTTATTTGTGTCCCTCCAATGAGTTGCCCAGGAGGACACCGTTTTCTACAAGTGTTGGTCCAATACGCCCTCTAGAGGCAGGGGATTCCGACAGGGCTGATTGGCAGCCCCCGATCTGGGGAAGGGGCAGTGGGCAGCTTGTGGCCCAGGCAGGAGCCTCTCTGCATGTGTCCCTGGGACCCATCGGCATGCGATCTTCGGTCACCTGACAGGAAGCTACGATGCCCAGACCTATGGTTAGCTGTGCAGCGAGGTGCACTGCGCGGACAGGTTCCACACACACTTCAAGTAAGAGGTCGGCCTGAGTGGAAAGGTGAGAGTTTGGGCAGCTGTGCAGACAAAGAAGGCGCCCTTTGGCCTGGGCCTAAATGCTTGTGACTCCCCACTGGACCTGCCGGGCTCTGCGGTCCCTGCCCTGGGCCCCCTGCTCCCCTGCCCTTTGTTCAGTCACAGCAGAGATGGCCACACCCACTCCCTCAGTGAGGGCAGTGTTCCAACCTCCCTCAGCCCCGCACCCTCTCCGAAGTTTACCATGGACTACAGATGCTCCATCCTGAGGCCAGGGCGTTCCGAGAATGCAAGGGCAGACATGATGACCTTAAATGATTTCCTCTTGTGTCAGGTTTGGTAAACTTTAGGAGCTAGGAAATGGTCCACTTTACAGAAATGTTCAAATTTACTGGCATTTCATATATTCTCTGATATTACATTGTCCTGATTCTTTCTGTATATTCTCTACTTATGTTTTTGTTTTCCTTAATCAAAGTGTGTCTTTTCAATCTTTTCAAAGAAGATTCTTTGGACTTACTAAATCACCTCAATATTATACGTTTTCTATTGTAATAAGTTCTGCTCATATCTTTATTTATCTTTTTTCTATGTTCTCAGGGTTTATTGTTTTGATCTTCTGATGTCAATTAAAACACTTGGTTATTCATTTTAATAAATATTTTACTATAAAGATTTGAACTTTTGAAGATTCCAGCTTACTTGTAAGTTTCTAAGTGTCAGGTGCTCTCCATTGTTGCTGGCCGAACGTTTATTTCAACAAATAGCAATGTATATATTGACCTATTTTCCCCTCGACTTTCTGTGATTCCCTACATCTCAGCTTTCTTTGAAGACAAGCCATTTGAAATACCCTTAACTTATTTCACAGCCAATAAGTCATTGAAATAATGTGTATTTTTAGAGAAATCTTCTTATATAATTAGGCAGAAAATCTCACCTGCCATAGTTTTCAAAACAGCATAATTTCACTCTTCTCAATTCTTAATCTGTTGTATTATACAACCTTTGAGTATTTAGCTTTATCAATGACATATACTTTAAAAATGTTTTAGAGATCCTGCCAGTCTTTGAAAACATCCTTGTTCCTTGTTTCAGTTCCAGTTTTATGTATATATTCTGCCTTGCACCTGATTATTCCAACAATTGATGGATGGCCTTGGGAATCTAATTCTGGTATTGATAGTCTTTACTGATTGTCTCCCCTCGTAGCTGATTTCTTCATTATTGTGTAAATTTATTTTTTTTTCTTTTTTTTTTGCTGTATGCGGGCCTCTCACTGTTGTGGCCTCTCCCGTTGCAGAGCACAGGCTCCGGATGCGCAGGCCCAGCGGCCATGGCTCACGGGCCCAGCCGCTCCGCGGCATATGGGATCCTCCCAGACCGGGGCACGAACCCGTATCCCCTGCATCGGCAGGCGGACTCTCAACCACTGCGCCACCAGGGAGGCCCTATTGTGTAAATTTAGATCATGAGCTCATGTTTAGCTAAACAGCTGGCCTTGTAAGACGCTTAGGTGTGAACGCTCGTAAGCTTCAGAAGAAAGTCGGCAAATATTTATTTCTGTCCCTCCAATGAGTTGCCCACGAGGACACCGTTTTCTACAAGTGTTGGTCCAATACTCACTCTAGAGGCAGGGGACTCCGACAGGGCTGATTGGCAGCCCCCGATCTGGGGCAGGGGCAGTGGGCAGCCTGTTGCCCGGGCAGCAGCCTCTCTGCATGTGTCCCTGGGACACACCTTCCTGCGAACTTCGGTCACCTGGCAGGAAGCTACAATGCCCAGACCTATGGTTAGCTGTGCAGCGAGGTGTACTGTGAGGACAGGTTCCACACACACTTCAAGTAAGATGTCGGCCTGAGTGGAAAGTTGAGAGTTTGGGCAGCTGTGCAGAAAAAGAAGGCGCCCTTTGACTTGGGCCTAAATGCTTGTGACACCCCACTGGACCTGCCGGGCTCTGAGGGCCAAGCCCTGGACCCCCTGCTCCCCTGCCCTTTGTTCAGTCACAGCAGAGATGGCCACACCCACTCCTTCAGTGAGGGCAGAGTTCCAACCACCCTCAGCCCCGCCCCCTCTCCGCAGGTTACCATGGACTACAGAGGCTGCATCCTGAGGCCAGGGCATTCCGAGAATGCCAAGGGCAGACATGATGACCTTAAATGATTTCCTCTTGTGTCAGGTTTGGTAAACTTTAGGAGCTAGGAAATGGTCCACTTTACAGAAATGTTCAAATTTAGTGGCATTTCATATATTCTCTGCTATAACATTGTCCTGATTCTTTCTGTATATTCTTTACTTATGTTTTTGTTTTCCTTAATCAAAGTGTGTCTTTTCAATCTTTTCAAAGAAGATTCTTTGGACTTACTAAATCACCTCAATTTTATACGTTTTCTGTTGTATTAAGTTCTGCTCATATCTTTATTTATCTTTTTTCTTTGTTCTCAGGGTTTATTGTTTTGATCTTCTGATGTCAATTAAAACACATGGTTATTCATTTTAATAAATATTTTACTTATAAAGATTTGAACTTTTGAAGATTCCAGCTTACTTGTAAGTTTCTAAGGGTCAGGTCCTCTCCATTGTTGCTGGCCTAAGGTTTAGTTCACCATATAGCAATGTATATATTGACCTATTTTCCCCTCGACTTTCTGTGATTCCCTACATCTCACCTTTCTTTGCAGACAAGCCATTTGAAATACCCTTAACTGATTTCACAGCCAATAAGTCATTGAAATAATGTGTATTTTTTAGGGAAATCTTCTTATATAATTAGGCAGAAAATCTCACCTGCCATAGTTTTCAAAACAGCATAATTTCACTCTTCTCAATGCTTAATCTGTTGTATTACACAACCTTTGAATATTTAGCTTTATCAATGACATGTACTTTAAAAATGTTTTAGAGATCCTACCAGTCTTTGAAAACATCCTTGTTCCTTGTTTCAGTTCCAGTTTTATGTATATTTTCTGCCTTGCACCTGATTATTCCAACAATTGATGGATGGCCTTGGGAATCTAAATCTGGTATTGATAGTTTTTGCTGATTGTCTCCCCTTGTAGCTGATTTCTTCATTATTGTGTAAATTTAGATCATGAGCTCATGTTTAGCTAAACAGCTGACCTTGTAAGACGCTTAGGTGTGAACGCTCGTAAGCTTCCGCAGAAAGACGGCAATGATTTATTTGTGTCCCTCCAATGAGTTGCCCACGAGGACACCGTTTTCTACAAGTGTTGGTCCAATACTCCATCTAGAGGAAGGGGACTCTGACAGGGCTGATTGGCGGCCACCGATCTGGGGCAGGGGCAGTGTGCAGCCTGTGGCCCGGGCTGGAGCCTCTTTGCATGTGTCCCTGGGACACATCTGCCTGCGAACTTCGGTCACCTGGCAGGAAACTACGATGCCCAGAACTATGGTTAGCTGTGCAGCGAGGTGTACTGTGAGGACAGGTTCCACACATACTTCAAGTAAGAGGTCGGCCTGAGTGGAAAGGTGAGAGTTTGGGCAGCTGTGCAGACAAAGAAGGCACACTTTGGCCTGGGCCTAAATGCTTGTGACACCCCACTGGACCTGCTGTGCTCTGAGGGCCCTGCCCTGGGCCCCCTGCTCCCCTGCCCTTTGTTCAGTCACAGCAGAGATTGCCACACCCACTCCTTCAGTGAGGGCAGAGTTCCAACCACCCTCAGCCCCGCCCCCTCTCCACAGGTTACCATGGACTACAGAGGCTGCATCCTGAGGCCAGGGCGTTCCGACAATGCCAAGGGCATACATGATGACCTTAAATGATTTCCTCTTTTGTCAGGTTTGGTAAACTTTATGAGCTAGGAAATGGTCCACTTTACAGAAATGTTCAAATTTACTGGCATTTCTTATATTCTCTGCTATAACATTGTCCTGATTCTTTCTGTATATTCTATACTTATGTTTTTGTTTTCCTTAATCAAAGTGTGCCTTTTCAATCTTTTCAAAGAAGATTCTTTGGACTTACTAAATCACCTGAATTTTATACGTTTTCTGTTGTATTAAGTTCTGCTCATATCTTTATTTATCTTTTTTCTATGTTCTCAGGGTTTATTGTTTTGATCTTCTGATGTCAATTAAAACACTTGGTTATTCATTTTAATAAATATTTTACTTATAAAGATTTGAACTTTTGAAGATTCCAGCTTACTTGTAAGTTTCTAAGGGTCAGGTCCTCTCCATTGTTGCTGGCCTAAGGTTTAGTTCACCATATAGCAATGTATATTTTGACCTATTTTCCCCTCGACTTTCTGTGATTCCCTACATCTCAACTTTCTTTGCAGACAAGCCATTTGAAATACCCTTAACTTATTTCACAGCCAATAAGTCATTGAAATAATGTGTATTTTTAGAGAAATCTTCTTATATAATTAGGCAGAAAATCTCACCTGCCATAGTTTTCAAAACAGCATAATGTCACTCTTCTCAATGCTTAATCTGTTGTATTACTCAACCTTTGAGTATTTAGCTTTATCAATGACATGTCCTTTAAAAATGTTTTAGAGATCCTACCAGTCTTTGAAAACATCCTTGTTCCTTGTTTCAGTTCCAGTTTTATGTATATATTCTTCCTTGCACCTGATTATTCCAACAATTGATGGATGGCCTTGGGAATCTAATTCTGGTATTGATAGTCTTTACTGATTGTCTCCCCTCGTAGCTGATTTCTTCATTATTGTGTAAATTTAGATCATGAGCTCATGTTTAGCTAAACAGCTGACCTTGTAAGACGCTTAGGTGTGAACGCTCGTAAGCTTCCGCAGAAAGACGGCAAAGATTTATTGGTGTCCCTCCAATGAGTTGCCCACGAGGACACCGTTTTCTACAAGTGTTGGTCCAATACTCCCTCTAGAGGAAGGGGACTCCGACAGGGCTGATTGGCGGCCCCCGATCTGGGGCAGGGGCAGTGGGCAGCCTGTGGCCCGGGCTGGAGCCTCTTTGCATGTGTCCCTGGGACACATCTGCCTGTGAACTTCGGTCACCTGGCAGGAAACTACGATGCCCAGAACTATGGTTAGCTGTGCAGCGAGGTGTACTGTGAGGACAGGTTCCACACATACTTCAAGTAAGAGGTCGGCCTGAGTGGAAAGGTGAGAGTTTGGGCAGCTGTGCAGACAAAGAAGGCACACTTTGGCCTGGGCCTAAATGCTTGTGACACCCCACTGGACCTGCTGTGCTCTGAGGGCCCTGCCCTGGGCCCCCTGCTCCCCTGCCCTTTGTTCAGTCACAGCAGAGATTGCCACACCCACTCCTTCAGTGAGGGCAGAGTTCCAACCACCCTCAGCCCCGCACCCTCTCCACAGGTTACCATGGACTACAGAGGCTGCATCCTGAGGCCAGGGCGTACCGACAATGCCAAGGGCATACATGATGACCTTAAATGATTTCCTCTTTTGTCAGGTTTGGTACACTTTATGAGCTAGGAAATGGTCCACTTTACAGAAATGTTCAAATTTACTGGCATTTCTTATATTCTCTGCTATAACATTGTCCTGATTCTTTCTGTATATTCTATACTTATGTTTTTGTTTTCCTTAATCAAAGTGTGCCTTTTCAATCTTTTCAAAGAAGATTCTTTGGACTTACTAAATCACCTGAATTTTATACGTTTTCTGTTGTATTAAGTTCTGCTCATATCTTTATTTATCTTTTTTCTATGTTCTCAGGGTTTATTGTTTTGATCTTCTGATGTCAATTAAAACACTTGGTTATTCATTTTAATAAATATTTTACTTATAAAGATTTGAACTTTTGAAGATTCCAGCTTACTTGTAAGTTTCTAAGGGTCAGGTCCTCTCCATTGTTGCTGGCCTAAGGTTTAGTTCACCATATAGCAATGTATATTTTGACCTATTTTCCCCTCGACTTTCTGTGATTCCCTACATCTCACCTTTCTTTGCAGACAAGCCATTTGAAATACCCTTAACTTATTTCACAGCCAATAAGTCATTGAAATAATGTGTATTTTTAGAGAAATCTTCTTATATAATTAGGCAGAAAATCTCACCTGCCAAAGTTTTCAAAACAGCATAATGTCACTCTTCTCAATGCTTAATCTGTTGTATTACACAACCTTTGAGTATTTAGCTTTATCAATGACATGTCCTTTAAAAATGTTTTAGAGATCCTACCAGTCTTTGAAAACATCCTTGTTCCTTGTTTCAGTTCCAGTTTTATGTATATATTCTGCCTTGCACCTGATTATTCCAACAATTGATGGATGGCCTTGGGAATCTAATTCTGGTATTGATAGTCTTTACTGATTGTCTCCCCTCGTAGCTGATTTCTTCATTATTGTGTAAATTTAGATCATGAGCTCATGTTTAGCTAAACAGCTGACCTTGTAAGACGCTTAGGTGTGAACGCTCGTAAGCTTCCGAAGAAAGTCGGCAAAGATTTATTTCTGTCCCTCCAATGAGTTGCACACGAGGACACCGTTTTCTACAAGTGTTGGTCCAATACTCCCTCTAGAGGCAGGGGACTCCGACAGGGCTGATTGGCGGACCCCGATCTGGGGCAGGGGCAGTGGGCAGCCTGTTGCCCGGGCAGGAGCCTCTCTGCATGTGTCCCTGGGACCCACCTTCCTGCGAACTTCGGTCACCTGGCAGGAAGCTACGATGCCCAGACCTATGGTTAGCTGTGCAGCGAGGTGTACTGCGCGGACAGGTTCCACACACACTTCAAGTAAGATGTCGGCCTGAGTGGAAAGTTGAGAGTTTGGGCAGCTGTGCAGAAAAAGAAGGCGCCCTTTGACCTGGGCCTAAATGCTTGTGACACCCCACTGGACCTGCCGGGCTCTGAGGGCCCAGCCCTGGGCCCCCTGCTCCCCTGCCCTTTGTTCAGTCACAGCAGAGATGGCCACACCCACTCCTTCAGTGAGGGCAGAGTTCCAACCACCCTCAGCCCCGCCCCCACTCCGAAGGTTACCATGGACTACATAGGCTGCATCCTGAGGCCAGGGCATTCCGAGAATGCCAAGGGCAGACATGATGACCTTAAATGATTTCCTCTTGTGTCAGGTTTGGTAAACTTTAGGAGCTAGGAAATGGTCCACTTTACAGAAATGTTCAAATTTACTGGCATTTCATATATTCTCTGCTATAACATTGTCCTGATTCTTTCTGTATATTCTTTACTTATGTTTTTGTTTTCCTTAATCAAAGTGTGTCTTTTCAATCTTTTCAAAGAAGATTCTTTGGACTTACTAAATCACCTCAGTTTTATACGTTTTCTGTTGTATTAAGTTCTGCTCATATCTTTATTTATCTTTTTTTCTATGTTCTCAGGGTTTATTGTTTTGATCTTCTGATGTCAATTAAAACACTTGGTTATTCATTTTAATAAATATTTTACTTATAAAGATTTGAACTTTTGAAGATTCCAGCTTACTTGTAAGTTTCTAAGGGTCAGGTCCTCTCCACTGTTGCTGGCCTAAGGTTTAGTTCACCATATAGCAATGTATATATTGACCTATTTTCCCCTCGACTTTCTGTGATTCCCTACATCTCACCTTTCTTTCCAGACAAGCCATTTGAAATACCCATAACTTATTTCACAGCCAATAAGTCATTGAAATAATGTGTATTTTTTAGGGAAATCTTCTTATATAATTAGGCACAAAATCTCACCTGCCATAGTTTTCAAAACAGCATAATTTCACTCTTCTCAATGCTTAATCTGTTGTATTACACAACCTTTGAGTATTTAGCTTTATCAATGACATGTACTTTAAAAATGTTTTAGAGATCCTACCAGTCTTTGAAAACATCCTTGTTCCTTGTTTCAGTTCCAGTTTTATGTATATTTTCTGCCTTGCACCTGATTATTCCAACAATTGATGGATGGCCTAGGGAATCTAATTCTGGTATTGATAGTTTTTACTGATTGTCTCCCCTTGTAGCTGATTTCTTCATTATTGTGTAAATTTAGATCATGAGCTCATGTTTAGCTAAACAGCTGACCTTGTAAGACGCTTAGGTGTGAATGCTCGTAAGCTTCCGCAGAAAGTCGGCAAAGATTTATTTGTGTCCCTCCAATGAGTTGCCCAGGAGGACCCCGTTTTCTACAAGTGTTGGTCCAATACTCCCTCTAGAGGCAGGGGATTCCGACAGGGCTGATTGGCAGCCCCCGATCTGGGGAAGGGGCAGTGGGCAGCTTGTGGCCCAGGCAGGAGCCTCTCTGCATGTGTCCCTGGGACCCATCGCCATGCGATCTTCGGTCACCTGACAGGAAGCTACGATGCCCAGACCTATGGTTAGCTGTGCAGCGAGGTGCACTGCGCGGACAGGTTCCACACACACTTCAAGTAAGAGGGCGGCCTCAGTGGAAAGGTGAGAGATTGGGCAGCTGTGCAGACAAAGAAGGCGCCCTTTGGCCTGGGCCTAAATGCTTGTGACTCCCCACTGGACCTGCCGGTCTCTGCGGTCCCTGCCCTGGGCCCCCTGCTCCCCTGCCCTTTGTTCAGTCACAGCAGAGATGGCCACACCCACTCCCTCAGTGAGGGCAGTGTTCCAACCTCCCTCAGCCCCGCACCCTCTCCGAAGGTTACCATGGACTACAGATGCTCCATCCTGAGGCCAGGGCGTTCCGAGAATGCAAGGGCAGACATGATGACCTTAAATGATTTCCTCTTGTGTCAGGTTTGGTAAACTTTAGGAGCTAGGAAATGGTCCACTTTACAGAAATGTTCAAATTTACTGGCATTTCATATATTCTCTGATATTACATTGTCCTGATTCTTTCTGTATATTCTCTACTTATGTTTTTGTTTTCCTTAATCAATGTGTGTCTTTTCAATCTTTTCAAAGAAGATTCTTTGGACTTACTAAATCACCTCAATATTATACGTTTTCTGTTGTAATAAGTTCTGCTCATATCTTTATTTATCTTTTTTCTATGTTCTCAGGGTTTATTGTTTTGATCTTCTGATGTCAATTAAAACACTTGGTTATTCATTTTAATAAATATTTTACTATAAAGATTTGAACTTTTGAAGATTCCAGCTTACTTGTAAGTTTCTAAGTGTCAGGTGCTCTCCATTGTTGCTGGCCGAACGTTTATTTCAACAAATAGCAATGTATATATTGACCTATTTTCCCCTCGACTTTCTGTGATTCCCTACATCTCAGCTTTCTTTGAAGACAAGCCATTTGAAATACCCCTAACTTATTTCACAGCCAATAAGTCATTGAAATAATGTGTATTTTTTAGAGAAATCTTCTTATATAATTAGGCAGAAAATCTCATCTGCCATAGTTTTCAAAACAGCATAATGTCACTCTTCTCAATGCTTAATCTGTTGTATTACACAACCTTTGAGTATTTAGCTTTATCAATGACATGTACTTTAAAAATGTTTTAGAGATCCTACCAGTCTTTGAAAACATCCTTTTCCTTGTTTCAGTTACAGTTTTATGTATATTTTCTGCCTTGCACCTGATTATTCCAACAATTGATGGATGGCCTTGGGAATCTAATTCTGGTATTGATAGTCTTTACTGATTGTCTCCACTCGTAGCTGATTTTTTCATTATTGTGTAAATTTAGATCATGAGCTCATGTTTAGCTAAACAGCTGACCTTGTAAGACGCTTAGGTGTGAACGCTCATAAGCTTCAGGAGAAAGTCGGCAAAATTTATTTGTGTCCCTCCAATGAGTTGCCCACGAGGACACCGTTTTCTACAAGTGTTGGTCCAATACTCCCTCTCGAGGAAGGGGACTCTGACAGGGCTGAATTGCGGCCCCCGATCTGGGGCAGGGGCTGTGTGCAGCCTGTAGCCCGGGCTGGAGCCTCTTTGCATGTGTCCCTGGGACACATCTGCCTGCGAACTTCGGTCACCTGGCAGAAAGATACAATGCCCAGACCTATGGTTAGCTGTGCAGCGAGGTGTACTGTGAGGACAGGTTCCACACACACTTCAAGTAAGAGGTCGGCCTGAGTGGAAAGGTGAGAGTTTGGGCAGCTGTGCAGACAAAGAAGGCGCCCTTTGGCCTGGGCCTAAATGCTTGTGACAGCCCACTGGTCCTGCCGTGCTCTGAGGGCCCTGCCCTGGGCCCCCTGCTCCCCTGTCCTTTGTTCAGTCACAGCAGAGATGGCCACAACCACTCCTTCAGTGAGGGCAGAGTTCCAACCACCCTCAGCCCGGCCCCCTCTCCGCAGGTTACCATGGACTACAGAGGCTGCATCCTGAGGCCAGGGCGTACCGAGAATGCCAAGGGCAGACATGATGACCTTAAATGATTTCCTCTTGTGTCAGGTTTGGTAAACTTTAGGAGCTAGGGAATGGTCCACTTTACAGAAATGTTCAAATTTACTGGCATTTCATATATTCTCTGCTATAACATTGTCCTGATTCTTTCTGTATATTCTTTACTTATGTTTTTGTTTTCCTTAATCAAAGTGTGTCTTTTCAATCTTTTCAAAGAAGATTCTTTGGACTTACTAAATCACCTCAATTTTATACGTTTTCTGTTGTATTAAGTTCTGCTCATATCTTTATTTATCTTTTTTTATGTTCTCAGGGTTTATTGTTTTGATCTTCTGATGTCAATTCAAACACTTGGTTATTCATTTTAATAAATATTTTATTTATAAAGATTTGAACTTTTGAAGATTCCAGCTTACTTGTAAGTTTCTAAGGGTCAGGTCCTCTCCATTGTTGCTGGCCTAAGGTTTAGTTCACCATATAGCAATGTATATTTTGACCTATTTTCCCCTCGACTTTCTGTGATTCCCTACATCTCAACTTTCTTTGCAGACAAGCCATTTGAAATACCCTTAACTTATTTCACAGCCAATAAGTCATTGAAATAATGTGTATTTTTAGAGAAATCTTCTTATATAATTAGGCAGAAAATCTCACCTGCCATAGTTTTCAAAACAGCATAATGTCACTCTTCTCAATGCTTAATCTGTTGTATTACTCAACCTTTGAGTATTTAGCTTTATCAATGACATGTCCTTTAAAAATGTTTTAGAGATCCTACCAGTCTTTGAAAACATCCTTGTTCCTTGTTTCAGTTCCAGTTTTATGTATATATTCTGCCTTGCACCTGATTATTCCAACAATTGATGGATGGCCTTGGGAATCTAATTCTGGTATTGATAGTCTTTACTGATTGTCTCCCCTCGTAGCTGATTTCTTCATTATTGTGTAAATTTAGATCATGAGCTCATGTTTAGCTAAACAGCTGACCTTGTAAGACGCTTAGGTGTGAACGCTCGTAAGCTTCCGAAGAAAGTCGGCAAAGATTTATTTCTTTCCCTCCAATGAGTTGCACACGAGGACACCGTTTTCTACAAGTGTTGGTCCAATACTCCCTCTAGAGGCAGGGGACTCCGACAGGGCTGATTGGCGGACCCCGATCTGGGGCAGGGGCAGTGGGCAGCCTGTTGCCCGGGCAGGAGCCTCTCTGCATGTGTCCCTGGGACCCACCTTCCTGCGAACTTCGGTCACCTGGCAGGAAGCTACGATGCCCAGACCTATGGTTAGCTGTGCAGCGAGGTGTACTGCGCGGACAGGTTCCACACACACTTCAAGTAAGATGTCGGCCTGAGTGGAAAGTTGAGAGTTTGGGCAGCTGTGCAGAAAAAGAAGGCGCCCTTTGACCTGGGCCTAAATGCTTGTGACACCCCACTGGACCTGCCGGGCTCTGAGGGCCCAGCCCTGGGCCCCCTGCTCCCCTGCCCTTTGTTCAGTCACAGCAGAGATGGCCACACCCACTCCTTCAGTGAGGGCAGAGTTCCAACCACCCTCAGCCCCGCCCCCACTCCGAAGGTTACCATGGACTACATAGGCTGCATCCTGAGGCCAGGGCATTCCGAGAATGCCAAGGGCAGACATGATGACCTTAAATGATTTCCTCTTGTGTCAGGTTTGGTAAACTTTAGGAGCTAGGAAATGGTCCACTTTACAGAAATGTTCAAATTTACTGGCATTTCATATATTCTCTGCTATAACATTGTCCTGATTCTTTCTGTATATTCTTTACTTATGTTTTTGTTTTCCTTAATCAAAGTGTGTCTTTTCAATCTTTTCAAAGAAGATTCTTTGGACTTACTAAATCACCTCAGTTTTATACGTTTTCTGTTGTATTAAGTTCTGCTCATATCTTTATTTATCTTTTTTTCTATGTTCTCAGGGTTTATTGTTTTGATCTTCTGATGTCAATTAAAACACTTGGTTATTCATTTTAATAAATATTTTACTTATAAAGATTTGAACTTTTGAAGATTCCAGCTTACTTGTAAGTTTCTAAGGGTCAGGTCCTCTCCACTGTTGCTGGCCTAAGGTTTAGTTCACCATATAGCAATGTATATATTGACCTATTTTCCCCTCGACTTTCTGTGATTCCCTACATCTCACCTTTCTTTCCAGACAAGCCATTTGAAATACCCATAACTTATTTCACAGCCAATAAGTCATTGAAATAATGTGTATTTTTTAGGGAAATCTTCTTATATAATTAGGCACAAAATCTCACCTGCCATAGTTTTCAAAACAGCATAATTTCACTCTTCTCAATGCTTAATCTGTTGTATTACACAACCTTTGAGTATTTAGCTTTATCAATGACATGTACTTTAAAAATGTTTTAGAGATCCTACCAGTCTTTGAAAACATCCTTGTTCCTTGTTTCAGTTCCAGTTTTATGTATATTTTCTGCCTTGCACCTGATTATTCCAACAATTGATGGATGGCCTAGGGAATCTAATTCTGGTATTGATAGTTTTTACTGATTGTCTCCCCTTGTAGCTGATTTCTTCATTATTGTGTAAATTTAGATCATGAGCTCATGTTTAGCTAAACAGCTGACCTTGTAAGACGCTTAGGTGTGAATGCTCGTAAGCTTCCGCAGAAAGTCGGCAAAGATTTATTTGTGTCCCTCCAATGAGTTGCCCAGGAGGACCCCGTTTTCTACAAGTGTTGGTCCAATACTCCCTCTAGAGGCAGGGGATTCCGACAGGGCTGATTGGCAGCCCCCGATCTGGGGAAGGGGCAGTGGGCAGCTTGTGGCCCAGGCAGGAGCCTCTCTGCATGTGTCCCTGGGACCCATCGGCATGCGATCTTCGGTCACCTGACAGGAAGCTACGATGCCCAGACCTATGGTTAGCTGTGCAGCGAGGTGCACTGCGCGGACAGGTTCCACACACACTTCAAGTAAGAGGGCGGCCTCAGTGGAAAGGTGAGAGATTGGGCAGCTGTGCAGACAAAGAAGGCGCCCTTTGGCCTGGGCCTAAATGCTTGTGACTCCACACTGGACCTGCCGGTCTCTGCGGTCCCTGCCCTGGGCCCCCTGCTCCCCTGCCCTTTGTTCAGTCACAGCAGAGATGGCCACACCCACTCCCTCAGTGAGGGCAGTGTTCCAACCTCCCTCAGCCCCGCACCCTCTCCGAAGGTTACCATGGACTACAGATGCTCCATCCTGAGGCCAGGGCGTTCCGAGAATGCAAGGGCAGACATGATGACCTTAAATGATTTCCTCTTGTGTCAGGTTTGGTAAACTTTAGGAGCTAGGAAATGGTCCACTTTACAGAAATGTTCAAATTTACTGGCATTTCATATATTCTCTGATATTACATTGTCCTGATTCTTTCTGTATATTCTCTACTTATGTTTTTGTTTTCCTTAATCAATGTGTGTCTTTTCAATCTTTTCAAAGAAGATTCTTTGGACTTACTAAATCACCTCAATATTATACGTTTTCTGTTGTAATAAGTTCTGCTCATATCTTTATTTATCTTTTTTCTATGTTCTCAGGGTTTATTGTTTTGATCTTCTGATGTCAATTAAAACACTTGGTTATTCATTTTAATAAATATTTTACTATAAAGATTTGAACTTTTGAAGATTCCAGCTTACTTGTAAGTTTCTAAGTGTCAGGTGCTCTCCATTGTTGCTGGCCGAACGTTTATTTCAACAAATAGCAATGTATATATTGACCTATTTTCCCCTCGAC